>NC_045542.1:47642455-47942455 GCF_009769535.1 Thamnophis elegans | reverse complement strand
GGAGAAGAAGAATCACTATGGGGCTAAGAAAGGAGCACAAGGAAATTAGGGTGAGGAAAGCCTTGCAGGACACAACAGGAAGCTGCCAGCTGAGATGACTTTAATGTACAGCTGACCTTATCTTTACTTCCTAACCCTAACCGGTTAGGGTTCCTAACCAGTTTACTACTGGTTTGCTGAGAGGACATTTTGTGTGGGCGCTGCTTGCTTCACGGACGCCTGCGCCTGCTGTGTATTGTTGTGCATGTGCAGTTGACTGAAAATCGTTATGCTCATTCGCAGAAACATGCCTGTGATGGAAGAAGAGACTAGGGAACTGGTTCGTGGGCGTGGCAGGCCTGTGTCGCTGCTGGTTCCAGAGACCCAGGCTGCCATACCACTACCGGTTCAGCTGAACCGGTCCGAACTGGTAGGAACCCACCACTGTTGTGTACCGATCTGGCTGTTGAAAGCAGGCAACTCAACTCTCATATAGGAAATGCTACCTTCCGACCATTCTGGGAAGAAATACCTGGAAATTAAAATTAGGTGAATAAATCAAGACTGCAAAGTCCCCTCTTAGCAGCCTCCCGTAAATTTCAAACCTTTAAAACTAACCTTTGTGTAGCAATAAGTGGGGCACCAAATGAGCAAAGAAGCCATTTCCCCAAATTCGATTTCATCGTACGGAGGTATTTTATATATGAGAACAAGAGTATCTGCACTATACTGGGAAACTTGCTAGCGTCTATTCACCAGAATTTCAGGCAGTTTTGTTGCATAACTAGTTAAACATAATTATGTGCTGTAAGATTATTATTGAAAGGGGAATCATTAATTTGGCTGCCATTTCTCTTATTTGAGATGAAATGGAAGAAGGCTGTTATAGCAGAGATGTGGAGTTTGAATATTTTATCTTTGAAATCCAAACAGTACTTAACAAAAAGCCCATTATGAGTCAACACACCCATATTTAGTTCCAGTTGCATTTTACTTACTCTACTTTAGTTTATTTATTTAGGAAATTTATATGGCTGCCTACTCACTCATAGTGACTATAGGCAGTTTATAAGCAATAAAAACACAAAATAGAGCGGGAAAAATTGGGGAGTTATTCCCACCTCCCCGACAACAACACACAAGTCAAATGAGCCACTTGATGGGCTCCATCTCTCTCTGGTTCCCCAGGCCCATTGGTAAAACCAAGTCTTCAGGGCCTTACAAAAGAGTGTCAAAATGGGGGCCAGTCTAATTTCTGAAGGGATGAAATTCCAAAGGGAGGGAGCCACCGCAGAGAAGGCCCTTCTTCGGAGTTCTGCCCGATGTACTTCCTTAGGGGATGGGATTCGCAATATTCCTTGCCTCCACGCTCTAGTGCACGGGTGTCAAACTTGCCGTGTCACATTACTGTCACATGACGTATCACCATCTTTTTCCCCTTCACGGAGCTAGGGTGGGCGTGGCCTGTGTGTGATGCATTTGGCCCATGAGCCATCAGTTTGACTCTAGTGGGTCAGGTGGATGTGACCTGCAAGAGACAGTCCCTCTGATAACCTGCTCCCAAGGCATAAAGGGCTTTAAAGATTGCAACCAGCGCCTTGAATTGCACCCAGGAGCAAAATAGTAAGCAATGTAGCTCCCGTGGGAGAGGTAACACAGGTCTGCCCAAAACCATGCTGGCTGCCGCATTTTGAACCAACTGGACTTTCTGGATGCTTTTCAAGGGTAGCCCCATATACAGTGCATTGTAGAGGCAGTTACTAGGACTGTTTCTAATAGTAGGTTCTAACAATAACAACCCCGCCAATTTCTTCTAAAATTGAGATAGTAGGGAATGACACAGAGACCAAGTCAAGAAAGTACAAAAATTATTTCCCCTGGCCCTTGAAGTCTTTCATCTCTCCTCACACCCATTTCAGACAACATATAGAAATCCCACACTCTTTCTTTTATCCAAATGGTATATCCGGTTTACTGTTGCTTTTTACTTGGGAAAAGGGAAAACTCCAAAGCCTTAAGAATGCTTGAGAACTTTCACCTACAGTTCAGCGTTCTCCCACTAAGTGATGGATCTCTTCACTTAGAAGGATGCCTTCTTAGACACTGCAAGCTTTAGTAAAGGAAGGCAGCCACCATGAAAAGGAAAGTAAATGGCATCACCACCACCTCCACCCTTTTACAGGAAGGGAGCAAGGAGAGCTGCAGAGGGGTGTCCTGGTTCTGCTTCAGATACCAAGACAACTCCACTGACCTTGGGTAGTTTGCAAACTGACTGCCAAGAAAATTAAAAGAAACATTTGCTGCCTGCAGGCAGCAGCAAACCTGCTGGGTTGTTCTCGTACCTTGTTTCATCTCCCAGTCTGCCTGCCCATTGAGCCATCTTTGTATGTCTATCTTCAAACCGAATGGACAACTGCTGCTATCTAAGAGATCTCTAAGAAGACAGATATTTATTTAGTTATTTTTTAATCCGATTTGTAGAGATACCTGTCTATTTGAGAGATGCTGGATGACGGTGAACAAATGTTAGCTATAAGCTATTATGAATCCAGGGTTGGTCCTTTGAGCCAAGGGTCATGATAAAGTAATCTAGAAGAATTCATAAGGTCACTTGGATTTAACCAGTTCAGCGCATTAACATTATCCTGGAAGAGTCTTTCCTACCATTAGTGCAAAGGTAGCCCCTTTAGATGCCCTCTCACATTAAATCACCCAAGCAATTTTGCTCCTTAAAACAGTAGCTTCATTGTTGTTGATGATAAAGGAGTAGAGGAAGACACATTAATTTTTTTAAAAAAAGAAGAAGGCATCCCATCAAGAGCATGGAGACAGAGCAATGACTGAGCCAATGTTTGATTCAGTGGCAGAAAAGGCGTATATCTTCTGTCCGTCAAGAGACGGATGAGCTCTCTTGTTACATTACTCCTAAAAATCCCTACACCGTTTGTCCTTGCGCAGGGTATACAAAGAATGCAGAGATCTATCTCTTCACAAAACAACAAACACTCAAAACAAACAACCACAGCAAATGCTAAGCATACCATCTCTCTTCAGATCAATATTCCTTAGAAACAGAAGAGTGAACATCTATTCAAGGGTGGCAAAAATATACCCACCTGAAACGTTCATTAGAGAAAAGCCTGAAAATTCAAAGTTGGGGAGAACGGAAAGTGACTCCCCACAATACCACCCCCTGTTTCTTAAGTCATTGCCTACACTTAATGCATGGTCCCTAGCAGTGGTGGGATTCAAATTTTTTTACTACCGGGTGTGGCTTTGTGGGCATGGCAGGGGAAGGATACTACAAAATCCCCATTCCCTCCCCACTCCGCTAACCTGCTTTCCAGCTCCGTTCTCCTGTTCAGGGCAACAAAAGAAGATCAGCTGGGAGGCAGCAGCAGCGGGGCCAGCCTATTTGCCGGTTCTACGAACTACTCAAAATTTCCACTACCGGTTCTCCAGAACCTGTCAGAACTGGCTGAACACCACCTCTGGTCCCTAGGCTGTATAGTTGATTCCAGAGGAACTTTGGTTGTATAAGCTGGTTGTCTTTTGGGGGAAGGGGGCAGGCGGGATCAGGGGCATTTGTAAACCTCCTGTGTTTTTCACTGCTTATTTTGGCTTGTGCCTTTACATAAAAGGGGAGAGAGGGAAACACAAAACAGCTGTACAAAGGTATTTTGATTACTAAGGATTCAGCCCTTCCTATTGTATGTAGCCTTGTGCAAACTAAGTGGAATAACCTGAATGTTGCCTGGGCTCTTTGCTAATAGGAGGGAACAGGGACCACGACCTAAGCCCCACCCATGGAGACAGCACATCCAAAATATGGATTTGTATTTGAAATGATACGCTGGATTGCTCCGTTTTCATTCAAGGCAGTAAAGTTAATCATTTAAAATATAATCCCAAGAGATATTTCATTATTTGAGGTCTTCCCTTATGCATTCTCATTTATCAGGCCATTGATTTCAATAGATAAAAACAAGAGAAAAAAGAATTACGTTGACATAAGATGCAATGAGGAGAAAAACAGAGGGGTGGCTGGCTGATGAAATATACATTCTGTGGTTGAGCTTTCTTCTTAAAAAAGCACTCTGATTCTGCCACTTTTGCTTTAAACCCAAAAGTGTTTGTGTATGTGTCTGTGTGTACACGCAAACACACACTCACACACACACAATTTTATTAGAGATTAGTTAGAGAAAATAAAAAAAACTATAGGATATAAAAAAATGATAGAAAATGTAGAAAAGAAAAAAAAATAACTTCCTCCTTCATCACAACCAATTTTAGTAATGTAGCACCGTCTCTTAAAAGTACTCTCTTCTTCCCATTTCCCCATCTCTCAACCACAAACAAAATTCAAAAGCTTCATCATTCCTTCCTTATCAGCAAAATTTCATCAGAGGTTACTATATATTTATTTTAACCTGGAACAAATAAGCAAACTCTATATTCCTCCCCTTTACTTTTAACAATCCTGGTTTTTAATCCCTTCAAATAATGTCCTAGAACATGGGTGTCAAACTCAATTAAGTCACGAGCTGGATCATGACGTATCACGATGTTTTTTGCCTCTGCAGAGCTGGGGTGAGTGTGGCCTCCATGTGACATAGCCGTCCCATGTGCTGCCAGTTTCACAGCCCTGTTCTAGAACTCAATTTCATTTTATTTTTTCTTTGCCTCTTCTAAGAAATTCCTTCAAATCGTATCTGATCTCTTTTGTACATCCAGTAAAAAAAAAGATTATCCAAATCACTCTTCTGGTTTGATATTTGTACGTCTTTTTTAAGCATTAAGACACCAACCAGTTTTGTTTGTTATGTCCAGTATATCCATCTTTTCTTGTAATTTGTTATACTTAAATCCACATTCAAATCAATTTCAATCATATTTAGTTTAGCTTATTCTTCTGAGATATCATTAACAACCATCTATTTATGGTGTCTTAAAATTAATTCTTAAATGAATTATATGTTCTTAAAATTAATTCCTGAATCCATTGTTTAAAAATATTCTTCAAAATTTCCACTGTCAAAAGCATATTGCTCCATTCTTTATTAACAAGTCTAATTTAAGTATTCTTCTCATTTAACTTAATTGTTAGTATCTTCTAGTTCTGTCCAATGTCTACCCTTCATAGTCCCTTCCTATTATGTTGGGTTCCCCCCCCCCCCCGATAACCTAAACAATGAGAGTTTCCCATGGGAAATATTTTTTAATTAATTTCAAATATTTTATTCCAAATCCATCTGGACCTTTTTTAACTTTCCAAAATCAACACTAGTCTAAACTCTCTTTTGCTGTTTATTGTCATATTTTTCTTGTCCTTTAAGTGGTATTCAAAGCTGAGGACAAGGAAACCCTTGTGAATGTGATTAAAACTTGCCGTTCTGAAGTTTCTTAATATTTAAAAGCAGTAAAGGGTAATTCCAAAGTTGCTTATTAAGGAATGGGGTTCTGATAATGTCCATAAATGTTGCGTTATGACTATGAGCTTTTTATGGAATCCCTTGACTGCCAGCCGCTTCACTCATAAGCTCACCATAAAAACCTCAATTTCTGCGGTCTACTCACAAGAAGCAGCTGGCTGGAGGGCCCATGGCCACCAATCTCCACCAAAAATTCCATCCTGCTCCAGCAGGGATATGTAGCTCGCCATGGCCTCATTAAAGTTCTCTTCAATCCAAAATGCATTGCAGATTTTTTTTAAAAAATATTCTGATCAAACTAATTTCCGCAGTCCTTCTGCATATCCAGTTATTAATCTTTACCTGTGGTTAAGCACCAAAATAAAAAGAAGAGAAGCAGCACCACAAACATTACAAATCCTGGTTTCAACATCCCCAAACATTAGCCACCATAGCTCATGGGGAAGGCCTGGATCAAAGTCCTCACCAGACATGCTAGAGCGGTGGCCCCCAACCTTTTGGGCACCAGGGACCGGTTCCATGGAGACTGATGTTTCCGTAGACCGGAGAGGGTGTGGTTTCAAAGCTGCTGCGTGGGGCTTCACTTGTTTGCATGGCCCGATTTCTGGCGTGGTGCCAGTCCACGGACTGGGAGTTGGGGACCCCTGTGCTAGAGGTCACATTGAAATTAAATTTCAGTTGAAAAGAAGTCTACTCTTAGATAGAGTGAATAGATAAGACAGGACTCAGGCTTCAGGGACAAACAACAGCTCTTTATTAGATAACTATTTACAAATCCAGTGCTGGCCCGCTCGGACAGCTAGCCTTTTATAGGGAGCTGTCAGACGGCTCAGCCAATCGGCTTTGAGCATTTTCCTGCCGGAATGGAGGACCTTGGTGGAGCCTATTGCTCCAGTCTCAATATGTAACATCTACTGTCAAGAGAAAGAAAGCAACATGAAGCAGAGCATGGAGCTGTACTGGCACAGCTGGGCAGTTGTAGGTCCAGCTTATTTTCTGTATGAGACTTCCATGGAGGAATCAGGTGTTCCTCCTAGTCCCCACACGTTGTGGTTGCATCAGCGGAGAAAGGAGGTGGAGGGGGGGGAGAAAAGGGTGCACAAGGCCACAGCCTCTCTGATCCATCACCCTGGCAGCACTGATTGGAAAAGAGAGGGGATCGATACAGAGCGAGAAGGTGTCGGCGTCAGGTATTCGTGGCTGTCAGGGCCTCTGAATGGTCTGACGAGGGCTGGGAATGTGCTCCGGCTTTGCTAGGCAGGAAAGTGCTGAAGTGGCCACTTGGAAGGAAGGGGTGGGCGATTAATAGAACGAGATTATAGCTGTAGTGCATTGGCAGTGAGGGGGAGTACCGGGCATGGGCTGAAGAAACTCTATCAGCTCTTTATCTGTGGAAGTAGGAGCTCAAACTAATAAGAGCTGGGATGATCCCAGGCCAGTACTCTCTCTCCTCCTGCATTTATTGCAGGGTTTTATGGGCCCATTGAAAAAGAAGTATCCAACTGTATTTATTCAAAGGAGTTGCGAAGGACACAATTCTTCCAAAAGCAATAATTAATAAAAAGTGCACACTCATCCCTCTCCCGCTCCCCCTCCCAGTACATCAAATGAACACCTTAAAAAGGAGGATGGATGCCTCACCACTTTGGTATAAAACCATAGAGTCTTATACCAAAACATAGAATCTTACAAACAATGATCCCAGTTTAGCTGGCAGATACACTGCTAACCAGCCAACAGTCACCGTTCATGACTACACTTGATTTATATCACACACCAGAGACTAGGATGCCTTGGGAGTTCCACCCACTGCTAAAAACAATTAGGATTGCTTTTGAGGTCGCAGGTGATAAAGCTCATTGTGTGTCTCTTGGCTGAGGAGCAAGTCTAGCTTCGCTTATTAACATACTGAGGTTTTTGGCATCTATCTATATATTTGTTCTTTGCCGAAAGAAAATAGGGCTTTGTTTGGAAAAAAACAACAACAACCCCACAGCTACTTTCGTGATGGTGTAAAAGTGAAGCAGCACAACTTCTGCTTCAGCATTGCCAAACCATTCTTTAAAGCTACTCTGAGAAAATTAAGTATATTTAGACAGGTAGCAATTTCCAGAGTGACTCCACTATTCTAAAAAAAGTACCTCCACTCTGTTTTCTTTATTTATGTTTGAAGAACATGCATAAAGGAACAGCCAGAAACTGGGTCACTTGCAATGCTGGAAAGATTCAGGAAATATTGACAGGGCTTCCACAAAGGTTATGGCCTGGAGAACTTTGTGAAGCGCTAACCTCAAAAAAGAGTTTCCAGATGGAGAAAACCTGTGTTAGCAATTGAAAAGCACTGCAGATAGTCCTCAACTTACAACAGTTCATTTAGTGACCATTCAAAGTTACAGCGGCACTGAAAAAAGGGACCAGGATGTCCATTTTTCACATTTATGACCGTTGCTGCATCCCCATGATCACATGATAAAAAGTCAGATGTTTGGCAATTGACTCGTATTTATGACGGTTGCAGAGTCTCGGGGTCACCATGTGTGACCTTCTGACAGGCAAAATCGGCGGGGGAACCAGCTCCACTTAACAAGTGTATTACTAGCTTAACAATGTCAGTGATTCATTTAACAACGGTTACAAGAAGGGTCATAAAATGGGGCAAAACTCACTTAGTCTCTTAGAAACAGAAATGTTAGGCTCAATTGTAGTCATAAGTCAATAGCTATACAGCTATATCCCATATTATCCTCTTTAATAGATTTTATGCAGCAAAGTCAGAAGTGGTGGGAATATAAGAAGTTCTGAACTTATGCCCATTAAATTTCATGCATATGAACACTACTAGTCCCACTTGGAAGTGGCCATCGTTTCAACTCCATTTGGAAGCAGCCGTTTCACACACAAAAGAATAATGCCTGATACAAGTTCCTCAAACAAGGTATGCAAGTGGGGTCTAGTGGCTGGATGAGTTGGAACAGTACGTAAAGAAGAAAAACTGCAAAGCCTTGGGAAGTAGCAGCAGCTGCTGCTAAGCTCCTAGCTTAGTCAGATGCAGCAAAGATATTGCAATCCTGTATATATCTGGTTAGAATTTCATTAAAAAAAAAGAAATTCATTTACAAGCTAATTAGTATAATTAACGCTAATTAACGCCTCAAAACACACAGGTCCCCAAACAACTTGCCGTCTCATTCCATGTCTTCTTATCGCTCGCCTTTCTAGACTTACCATGCCAACTCTCCAGAGATTGTTGGACTCCAGTTCCCATCAACTCTAACCATCAGGGCCAGTGGGAGGAATATTAGAAACCGTATATCTGAAGGGACACAAGTTCCCCACCCCGTGCATCTCCACTCCGATTCTCAAAGTTGGACGGATGGTGAGAGTTGCTAGAGAAGCTCTGTGCCGACTAGTCTCCCAATGGAAGGGGTGATTTAGCCAGAGGGTTCAGTGATGGATCAACTTGCTGTTTTTCAACCATCTGCTTTTTCTTACTATCTGGCTCCCACTTTCCAAGAATCCCATCTTCCAGCTCTCTGTTTTTCCTTGGGACTCTTAAGTCCCTAAATATGCTTCAGACCTCTATGTCTAGAGGCAGGGCCATTGAAACTTAGTGAAATAGCCTGTATAGTTGATAGCGCATTAGGATTATACTGGAGGGCAAGGCATAGAGAGAGAGAGAGAGAGAGAGACAATTTCATTTTTGTTATGGCTTAATGAAAAAGTACTCATCAATATGTTAATTGTGAGTTCATTTTAACAACTCTAAATGCTGTTTTCCAGAATGGGACATTTTAGTTGCTCCTAAGATTACCCAAATGTGTTTGCTGCTCATTACTAGAACAATCACACATATAACCCGGGTGCAATTTAAAGTGCAAAAGGACTTCCCCCTGCACACATACGGTACAAAGTACTAGATTTGATTGACCAATGCCATCATTGCTAAAAAGTTTATATGCAAGTAGCCTAATTACAATTTGGGTAATTAAAACATCAATTGTTTAATTTGTAAAGGCAAGTTATAATTACTGGAGCTGCTCATTGAGGGCTGCACTTACTCTGGTTCTGATTAAAATTTTCAGGACTGGGCTGACCACTGGTCAAATTGAGACAGTGGCTTCAGGCAGCTGATTTTTCTGAGAATAACAAAAGGGTAGCAAAGTGTCAGATATATAATTTAATACTGCTGTCTTTTTTTTCTTTTTATTTAATGCCAGAATATGTATTTGGATTTGAGATGGACAGAAGCATTATTTCCTACTTTGCCTTGGGCAGCAAATGTCTTGGGCAAGCAATGTATACTCTGATGTATGAAAAATATAGTTTAATTAGTGAGCATCACCAGTTTCTAAATCACACTTCCTTCATCTTGTGAATCAATCAGCCATGCAGATGTTTTGGAATTGAAATACTTTTTAAAAATTGATTTAGTCGGTTTAAAGGATGATTATAATCTAAATAGATTTCAATGTCAAATCACCATCTGTAGACACAATGAGTGACATAGCAGCAAAATTGTCTGAGTCCTACAAAACGTGTTGCATAAATATTACACAATTTCATGAATTACTATTGACTAGCGGAGGCATCAGATGCTGGATATGAAACAGCCTTCTCCAAACATGGGAGGCTTCCAAATGGGTTGGGTGTCATGTCCCCATCTCCTAGCCAGAATCTTGGTTGGGGAAGGGAGTTGGAATCCAGAAAGGGAAGACTAGTCTCATGTTAAGTATTTATGCTGGCCCTGCAGTAGGCAAAAGGGATTAGCCCCTTTTCACTGCTTAAAAGCAAAAACCCCTAGAAGGCAGCTGAAGATAACACCAAAGAATATCCCATAGGTTTTCATATCTTGTGCCAGCACTTGACAATTAAAAAGTTAGGCAAAGTCCAAAGCCAGACAAGGCAATGGAAGCAGCACTTTGAAAGCAATGGGAATGAATACAGAGGAGAGGAGGCCACGGTGGAAAATGAAACAGGGAGCAAATTCTGGTCCTAGAGATTTGGAACATTTTATTGGTGTAGCATACTAAATCAAGAAATAATTGCTCCTCTGCCCTTCTGCTCAAATCTGATCTGGTCAACTTCATAGCTTCTTTTCTACCCCTCTCTTTGAGCTGGGCATATATATCTTCTCTACTTTATCTCAATTTATTTGAAGTTCCAACAAGCCCCTCTCTCAAATGAATTCTTCTTTTTCTTATGGTTTTCTAAGCATCATTCTGATCATTGGAGCCACTCCCAGGATTTGCTCTCCAGACTGTCTTCTCTGCCAGGGATTGCCTCATTGTTTGTAGCTGATCCCTTAGGGCCAGAGATTACATCCTGGCAGGATCTGCTCCAAGATCATCCAGAGGCTTGGACTAGAACTCGCTGATTCAGTGCAAATTCCATCAGTAATGGACATTCAACTCAGATACAGCAAGAAGGTGGCTCAGTTCTGGCAGAAGCTCTCTAGAGACGGAGGAGCCAGGAGCCAGCTGGAATTCTCTGAGTAAGTGAGACACCCTGGCAAACAAGAGCCCAAGCTAGGACATAACCGGGTGGGGTACTTCCAAGTGAACTGGGACATTCCTCTGGACTACACTGGCATCATTTTTTCTGTTGCATTTTGCCAGACGTCCAATTTCCTGAATTTGCTACGACGACTTTCTTTCCAGAAATCTTGCAAAAGTGAGGCAAACTTTTTATGACGCCAGACATTCAGCCAAAATGACTGGACAGGAAGTCCTTGACTTACAGCAACAAACATTTGTTTAGAGATCGTTTGAAGCAGGGGTGAAATGCTACCGGTTCTGCCCAGTTTGCTGGAATCAGTAGTAACAATTGCTTCCGGTTCCGCCAACCGGTAGTAAAAAATGCTTTTAAAAAGTTTAAAAAAAGGTTCCCACGATCGCGCAGCACAACTGATGAACCTTTTTTAAAAACTTTTTTAACAGCATTTTTTACTACCTATTCCACCAATGCTTTAAAAAGTAACAAAAAAAGGTTCCAACTATCAGCTGTTTGACAATCAGCTGTGCTGGGGGATGTCAGAACCTTTTTTAAAAAACTTTTTAAAAGCATTTTTTTTTACTACCTATTAGCCCTAGCCATTACTCTGTGAGGTTCCTGCTTGTTGTTGCAGGGGCCATTTTGTGTGCTTTTGCATTGTGCGTGAGTCAGTTGTGTGGCTTTTGTGTTTTTTGTCTGCAAAGTCTGAAAGTTGGTTTTTGAGCTCACCCGGTCACATGACCATGACCACCAAGCCACGCCCACAAAACCAGTAGGGAAAATTTTAAGATTTCACCACTGGTTTGAAGTTATAATGGCAATAAAATAAATGACCTATGGCCATTTTTCACACTTACCACCACTGCAGCATCCCTCATGATCACGTCATCAAAATTCAGATGCTTGGCAACCGGTTCATTCTATTTATGATGTTTGCAGTGTCATGTGATCACTTTTGCAGCCTTCTGACCAGCAAAGTCAATGGGGAAGCCAGATTCATTTAACAACCATGTTACTAATTTAACTACAGTGATCCACTTAACAACTGTGGCAAGGAAGGGCACAAAATGGGGCAAAGCTTACTTAACGACTGTCTCGTTTAGCAGCAAAAAAATTTATATATTTTTTTTTATCTTTTATTTTCAAAATGGACATAACACAAAGAATCCTCCTTCTTTACATACTGTGTATCAGTTGGTTACAAAAGACTTTCGTGCATCTCTTCCACAGTTATCAACATAATTCATATTAACTCAAGTATTTTAACTCAGATATATTTATACATATTACCATAATCATACATCCATTTTCATTTGACTTTAATTGTCCTTCATCATAAAATATACCAAGATTTAAAACAAAACCACATACTGGCATTTCATTTGCTATTTCTAAAATCCTCCAATGACACTGAATCCTTATGTCCTATTCTAGCTAAACATCCATAATATTTAATAACAAACTTTTCTAATCCTCCTTTCCAAATCACTGTTTACAATTTACATCCACTTTCCTTATGTTGTACCCATACATATATATACGTTGTTATCATTATCCCTCCTTTATTTGACTGTTTCCTTTATCATAACATTTCCCCCCTAATAAACAAAACAACTAAATTTAACTTAGTTCTTTTTTATTAACCTTTATATATAATCAAAAAAAATTCTAATCTTCCTTTCATAGGTACCATTCAATATTCATATCCAATTATTACTTATCATAGCAATACATATGTATGCATAATTATCATTATCAATTATTTATTTAACTATATCTATTGTCACTAAATTTCACTAAGTTTAACTAGTTTTAGATTATAACCAGCAACAGAAATTTTGTGGCTCAATTATGGTCGTGGGTGGAGAATTACCTGTATAGAAAAGTGTCTAAGGACTAGGATTGTGTCATCTAACCAACCTCACCAAATAGGTACCTTGGATTTATAAACAACAAATTCTTATCCCGCATGTTTACAGTGAATGGCACAGTTTCCCAAAAGCAACCAAGTTCACAAGAGTTTTAGTTTAATGAGTAAAGAAAGGGACATCTGCATAGCACAATCCTTCCCTCAAACTCGTCTACAAATATGACTTATGAGTGTTATCTTTCCTTTATGTCGGTTAGCCTAGTCTGTCAAAATGTTTGCATTATTCTCCTGTCTTCAGCAGAATTATTTTTTTTTCCTACTCACAGAATTTTAAAGCAGGATTCTAAACCCTGCAGCTCAATAAAAATGAAAGGGAAAAACTTTATTTTACACAAATTTTTGTTTTCTCTTCCAGTGTGCAAGATGTGGCCAAACATAATAAGTATCATGCTTCAAGATCTGAACTTGACCCTTGTGGGTCATCAAAAGCCATTGAACATCTCAGCAGGAAGCACAAAGTTCACACAAACACAGAAATGATACAAATACTTGGTAGATTATGAAATGATATACTTGATCTATGGACAGAGAACTTGGATATGTTGACGATGGATCACTTATAGTTTTGAATGTATACAAAATGCATTTTCCCCAAGGACTATATTCTACAGCTGGGATGAGGGAACCAAGTAAGGATTCCAGATATCATTGCTTTCTAAAATGAAAATAACTAAACTCAGAACTACCTTGAATCTTATTGTGGCTTTATGCCAGATGTACAAGGCCCAGTGCTCAGAAAAATTCAACTTTTTTCACTATTTTAAATAATAATTTTTATTAAAGTTTTAAAATATAAAGATAAAAAACTAATGTACACTAAAAATATTTAAAAAGGAAAGGAAAAATAAAAAGTACAGAGGAAAAAAAGGGCAGAAGGAAAAAATAAAGAAAAAAGAAATAAAGAAATGACTTTTCCCTTCATCAAAACAACTACGAGTCATTTCAGTAACTAATCACTTCTCTAATAATTCAATCAAAAAATATGTTCATACTGTATCTCATGTTATTTATTAACAAATAATAAAAAATTAGATAATGTTCATATACTTGAACTTTTAACAAAAAGACAATGGTAACTGTAAAGTATTAATGTAATATTAATATACTATAAGTAGCTGGTAAACATATTTATATCTAGTCTTCTTCACACATGAAAAAAATGCAAAACCTTATACAAAAAATAATTTAGGGAAAAGTTAACTTCGCAACTAAAGTGATAGGGTGCATCTTTCATTGTTTGGAAGAAGTAAACCAAGACAACTGGTTTGCAACCATGGATGTGGCTTAAACGAAGAAAAGAGTTGGACTGGGGTAAACAGATAGTTATAAGAGAAAGCAGGCTGAGCTGGACGGGAAAGTTAAATGTGTCATCAGTTTAGGGTGATTGCGTTACCACAAGAGACCCAAGTCTAGTTAATTCTGTTGATCCTTAGCTACAGCTAATTTAGCTTTGCTTGTTAGTTGTCTAGATTTTTGCATATAGGTAGCAATAATAAACTCTACTATGCATAGAATTCAACAAATGCTCTCAGTTATTTGTATCTGACATTAGCAGACTTTCTCTGCTGAAGATTTTATTTCAAAAACACATCTGCACAAAGAGAAGCAAGCTAAGCCAATGCAAACTCTGAAGAAATTCTGGCAAGCAGAACAGGTAATCCTCTATTTACAATCACAAACGGGAGAGGAAAATTCATTGTTACACGGTGCAGTTGTTAAATGACATCATGTAAACACACTAGTGGTGGGTTCCGGATCCCATTCCAACCGGTACAGTTGGAATGGGCCTGGCATCATCAACATGGACGTGCACAGTGCATGCATGTGTCTTGCCATCCAGCGACGCCTCTGTGATGCTCCAGCTGCTTGTCGGACTGTTGCGCAGGTGCTGTACGAGCCGTGCGCGGAAGCGCCAAAGACATTAAAGACAGGTAAGAAGCACGAGCGGGCGGGTGAGGCATACCGCCTGCAACTCACCACTGAACCACACTAAACTTTATCATCACTTTTGCCATCTCATTAAGCAAGACATCACACAATTGCAGCTTCCCATCTCCTGTAGGCTTCCCCAATGACTTGGCTTGTTGGAAGCTGGATGGGAAAGTCACAAATTGCGATCATATGACTGCAGAACTCTGCAACTGTCATAAGTGCAAGCAGGTTGCCAAGTTTCTGACTGCATTTGTATGATTTCAGGATGCTGTAATTGTCATAAGTGCAAGCCAATTGCCAAGCAATCAGATCACACACATGTAATTGCAAGGATGCTACAATGGTCATAAAAATGAGAATTGGTTGTAAGCCACTTTTTTCAGTGTCATAACTTCCAATGAGCTAAACAAAGGGTTGTAAGTTGAGGATTACCTATATCAGTAAGCTACTAACACTTTCTTGTCTAATCATATTAGAGGGATAGTAGATTTCTCAGTAGACACACATGACTTCATGAACAAGAAATTTTATCTGCAATCTCAACCGTAAAACAACCTAGAAATATTATAAGTTCCAGAAATAAAATCTGAGAATGTATTTGTCTTCTTCCAGTTGGGCTCCTTTAATCCAATCAATCAACCAATCAATCAATCGTCAAAAAAAGTACTACTAGGCTTCTGATTTTCTGACATTCCTTGATAATAACTCTGCTCTGGTTTGGTAGTTCTTCTCTTATTCTTTTTGTGCACCTTTTCTTTCTTGTTCTTCTGAACTAGTATGACAAAACGACGAAGTCAAGAGAATTCAGTCAACTTTTAATGTTGGCAAACACTGTCTGGTGCTATTAACTGGTCTGGGTTGCTCTTATGGCCATGGTGCATCTTGGCAAATTGCTCTCCCCATCATATAATTTCAAACCAAGAAAGGTGGAATGTTTGAATGTACACACATGTTCACATGTGAAACCATTTATTAAATCATAGGATGTTTCTAGTTAAAACAACATATCATCTTCACCACATGTTCCTATTTCTGAGATCCAAGTTACTTTTATCCATTGCAGCAAATACTAGACATGAATAAAATGACTCCATATATGCCAAAATGGAAGCTATAGAAATTAAAGTCCATATAAAGTATTCACCAAATCTTTCAATTAAAGTTTGCTTATCACTGCTAGCAAAAGTATTGAATTTGGTCTATTGTGTATAAAGTTCCATGAGTTAAAATGAAAGTAGGGATTAAAAAAAACCCCTCTACGTCTATGTATTTACGCATGTTAAGTATATGCATAATATGAAAGTATATTAATAGATAACACATACAGCATGTCCCAAATTTGTAAATCACTTGAATATCTATTTGTATAAGACCTGTATTATAAAACAATGTGGAAAATGTTGTTTGAGCAGGTAGGTTGCTGAGCGCATGTATTTGCACATGCAGGAACCAAACAGATCAGTTGGGTGGCTGGGATGTCAGGACATTACAAATTTCAGCAACCTAAGAGCCACAGTTCAAGAGTTGCATTCCAAGTGGGCGCATGCAGGACATATTTGGGGGAGGTGAAAGGATGAAATGGAGTCTGCAAAGTTTGTTTTAAGGATGCACTTAGATTTTTTTAAAAAAATGGTAGCAACAACTGGGCGGGGGGGCAAGACTCTCTAGGCCACGGGTGTCAAACTCGTGGCATCACATTGCTATCATATGACATATCATGATGTTTTTCCCTTCATGGAGCTTAGGTGGGTGTGGCCTGTGCATGACACATCCAGCCCATGGGCCACTAGTTTATCACTCCTGTTCTAGGCACATAAAAGTATGGCCCAGTGGTGAGTTCCTACCGGTTCAGATGAACCAGTAGTGGTTTGGCGGTTTGGGTCGCTGGAACCGGCAGCAACCCAAGCCTACCACACCCACGAACTGGTTCTCCGGGCAGCACCAATGGCACCATCTTGTTTTTCAGTTCTGCACATGTGCAGAACAATTTTAATTGCACTGCGCATGCACACATACTGCAGATGTGCACGCAGCGCGCACATGAGAGAACCGGCAGTAGTGCCTGCCGGAACCCACCCCTGGTGTGGCCCTATCTTCACTTTCCATATCTCTGCTTTAAGTGAATGTGTGCAAGCAAGGAAGATATAAATCTTATCCAATTAGTCTGATTAGAAGTATTTCTTATAATTAACATACACACACATTTTTCATATAGGAAAAAAGTAATGTGGCATAAATAGATCAATAGTCCTTGGTTACCGATGCCTCATTCAGCAACTGTTCAAACTTACAGTGATGCTAAACAAGGAGATTTACGACTGGTCCTCAAACTTGCAGCCATTCCAGCAATCATGTGGTCACCATTTGGGCACCTTTGCAACCAGTGTATATTTACAATAGTTAAAGTCAGCGATGGGATTCACTTACCTTCCCTACCGGTTTGCAAATGTGAGCATGTGCATGCCCAGTGCTCACGCATTACGTCGGGGTGGGTGGGCCGCAGCTGCTGCTACCGGTTCACCCGAACCAGAGAGAACCGGCTGAATACCACCTTTGATTGCAGTGTTCCATGGTCACAATTTGATCACATGATCACAATTTGTTATCTGCACAGCTAGCTTCCAAAAGCAAGCTCAATAGGAAAGACAACAGGAAGCTGCCAATTGTGGTCACATGGTGTCTCACTTAATAATGACGGATGTTGGCTTACTGAATGCAGTAGAAGTGAAGTCGTAACTCTAGTCGTAGTCATGTAATGTTCTGCTTAACGACCACGGCACAAGAAACCACTGGTTGCCCTCTGACACCAGTGGATGACATCGCCAGATCTTGCTGCTTTAGCAGAATAAGGAAGATACTCAGAGATGATTCACACTCTGGTCAGTGTCTCTTTGCACTTCTACCATCGGGCAGAAGACATCAAAGTATAGCCAGCCGAACAAATAGGTTTAAAGATAATTTCTATCCTTGGGCTGTGAGACTTTTAAATACAACCACAATCACTCCATGCACACGCTAGTTTTTTTCCTTTTTCTTTCTTTTTTCATTTCTGTTATAATTTTGCCCCAGTGAGGTTAAAACCAATTTCATTGTATTTAAGTACAATGACAATAAAGATTATACTTATACTTATGTCACTTAGTGACAGAGTTGTTGTCCCGGATGTGGTTGGTTAAGTAAGATCTACCTGTAATTGCCAACTTCCATTTAATTTGGTCTTTATTTTTTGCTTTGCTTTGTCTCCCCACCCCCTTAATTTACAACCCCTGTCCACCTTCTCCGCAGCCAAGATTAAATGAATTACCAAAGCTGCTATATTAACCTCTCTTCATGTATTTGTCCAAAACTCTATGTAAAACATTTTCTGTAGACCGCCTGGACCTAATATCCACCAGCTATTTCCAGATTTAGGGCAGCACAGCAGAAAGGATCCTAGCTAGGCTGAGATTATTAATAATAAGGAAAAAATATTGAAAGGGTTGAAGAGGCAAGAATAAATAACTAAGAAAGAATTACGTGATTGGTGATGAAAGAATACCTATTCTCCAGGGATGTTTTTAATTTGATGACATCATTCTCCTACCTCCAAGTTCCTTTTAAACTATAGCCTTTTTGAGTTCAAGAAGGCTCCGTTCTTTTGGAAGCAAACTGTCCTTGGGTTTGCCCCAAACTTCATAGGATTCTTGCTGCCTTCAAACAACATGTACCAGAGAGTAAATGTGCAAGCAGCTTTGATCCTCTCTCCACAAACCAGCCCACATTAATACAGTCTGTCCAGTGCTGATTGCAGGATCCATTGAACAGTCACAAGACTTCAACGGATAATTAGAACTGCAAAAAAAAAAAAAAAAAAAAAAAACATTGCTACCAACCTGCCTTCCATTGAGGACCTGTATACTGCACAAGTCAAAAAGAGGGCTGTGAAAATATCTACAGACCCCTCGCATCCTGTTGTTTCAACTCCTACCCTCAAAACAACGCTATAGGACACTGCACACCAGAACCACTAGACACAAGGACAGTTTCCCCCCCTCCCGAATGCCATCACTCTGCTTAACAACTAATTCCCACAACACTGTCAAACTATTTACTAAGACTATATTACTATTATTCTTCTCATCCTTCCTATCTCCTTCCAATTATGGCTATAACCATGTTGCTTGTATCTTTACAATTTACATTGCTTTATTTGTTTCCTAGTATGATTTGATTGCTTATTAGTAACCTATGACTAACACTATCTTATGATTCTTGATGAATGTATTCTATTTTATTTTGCTTTATGTACCGAGAGCATAGGCACCAAAGACAAATTCCTTGTGTGTCCAATCACACTTGGCCAATAAAGAATTCTATTCTATAACCGGTTCGGCAAGATGATTCAGAGTGGAGTGTAGCTTGAACTAACTGGTGCAGAAGAAAGCTGCTTGCAGCAGAAAATTAATAACAATAGCACTTAGACTTATATACCGCTTCATAATGCTTTACAGCCCTCTCTAAGCGGTTTACAGAGTCAGCATATTGTCCCCAACAACCTGGGTCTTCTAATGAGGATGAGAACTATTTTTAAGCACCAAGCTACTGGACAGGAAGAGATGAACTCTGTCAATTCTGCTGCACCAGGAAAAGCCTTTGGTGGCTTTGTCGCTTTTCTTTAATTTATCTTTGATTAGGTCAGCCACAGTGCTGTGGTTCAACCCTCAATGCAACCTGCACACACCTTGTGTTTGCCTCTTTATTCCCCCCCAACCTCTTCCCATCTGCAACCAAGAGAATTTCTTACTTGCCAGCTTTTGCCAGTTTCAATTGCCTATATCATATCTATTGAGATCCACATACAAATCCAGTTGCTAAACAGGGAAGCAGAACCTGGAGGGGATGGCACAGTCTAGGCTGTTTGAGCAGTTTTTGGTTATATTTTGCCACCAATCTTTGCAAATCATTATCTTCCAAATATTGGAGATTATAATGAAATATTAAAAAGTCCTACTGAACATGGGGCAGTTTATTTGTGGGCAGGCAGCGCATGCGTTTCATTTTAATAAAACTCCAGCAAAGGCAAAGTTTGCCTTTTATATGGCTTCTATCAACAGATAATCAGTTTCCAAATCAAAGTATCACCATGTGTGGAAGGAATTGAGAGTCCTCTTCATAGACTTAAACTCTACTGTACTCTTTCATCCCCTTTGTTAAGACAGAAGGTGTGTGAGAGTTTTGTCACCAGAATAGCAACTGAATTTTACATGCGCACTTCCGAATAGCAACTCAAAATAGGATTTTGGAAAGAGTTAAATCTGCATTTTATCAGAAGGAAAACACTTCTATTTTGAAGGCATACACAGCTTAGAGTAACTCAACATCTTGACAGAATCTGAAGCAGCCTTCAGACTTCAGCTACCATGTGGTAGACATGTTAATCTTCCCATCTCCAAATTAAAAAAAAATTACAATGCCTCTGCAATGGGATTCGGGCGACAGTGGATCACAGCATATTATGGGACAGACACATCTTAATACCTCAAAATATAAGGGGCAAATTAATATTAAAGTAATTCAACTAAAACTCTGACATTCACTAGGGATGGAGCAAATCAAACTTAATGAAACAAACGTTCAAATTTTATTTGAACTGTGGTAAAATCCAATTTCAGTCCTACCATTTACCAGTAATGTTCCCTGCCAATAGTGTGGAAATTCACATGAACAATTCAGCTTGTCATTGGACACACACAACAATAATTTTCAGCTTGCTCCAGGTATAAAACCCCACATTTTCAATCTACTTCTAAACATCTAAAATACATGCCCATTTTATATGTATAATAACAAACACCTATGCACAGGTATCCATTATAAAAGCATTCTAATATATTTAACTCCATACGTACTGCTTATTTATATGCAGAAGAAATTTTACTATTTTCAAAACCTGCTTCTTAAAGCTTTAGTTTCTGAAACCCATTCTGAATTTGCCTGTAAATGTTGTGTAAGATTATACTTTTGCTAACCAAAATCAGTGCAATATTTTGGCTATGTACTCCCAAACGGATCAGTTAAACTAATATAATATACAATATTACACACATCCATTTATATGCACACCAAGTGTCAAGCAATTAGCAAGGACTAATGAAGGAGACACTTATTTTTATGGTTTTTAATCTTGGAGGTTTAGAGGAGAAACTGTGAACAACACATCTATAAGAGATAAAGTGTCACTAGAGATTGCACTACTGATCCTTTTACATTTAACATCTGTGAACATGTAACCAAATGTTAAATATGTACAAAAATAATCCTATTATGACTGAACACATTAGCATCATCACTATTAAAACTGGGCCAAAATATTCAATTTTTAAACTTTTGAATGACAAATCTTTATTTTGCAAACAAGATAAATTAGTATGATAAAGGTATTGTGTTAGGCCAAGGATCCATTTAGCTAATATATCCCCAGCTATTAAAAATATTATTTTTCTAAAAGGTGTTTACACGAACAAATATTAAATAAAAGCAATGGGAAGAAACAAACATATCCCTTTGGAGAGGCAGTGAAATGGCAGGTTCAATTTGCAATATCTAGAGGCTCCATTAAAATCTCACAAAATTGTCAATTATCCAATTAATATAGGAATATGAGAGTGCCTGTGCACATGGCATCTGGACATTTTCTTGCCAAAGTCAAAAATCTTGAACTGGCCCTGGATTGTCGTTTGAATGTCACCAAACTTCTGCTAATTATGTAAGAGCTGGAGGTAAATTGAAACTGGACACTCTTGATATTTGATAAACTGTGTTGATGGGTCTAAATAATCTAGTATTCATAATCAACCTTTCATAGCATTCAGGTTTTTAACTTGGGTGAAAATTCCTTGGGCAGTAGAAATTTCAGATATTTTGCTTACTATCGAATGTGTGGGGTTCCCCTCAACCCACCATAGGAACCAAACCACAATTAAGGTTAACGTTCAATTTTAAAGTTACTTTTGAATGCCCCAAAATGAACCATGGCAGCGAGCCTACATTCAGTCTCCATGCCACATGCAGGAAGGCCTCAAAGGAATAAACCTGAATCAAAATGGTGGGGGACAGGAGAGGAATAATTGTGTCATGAGCTGCAGCTTCCACATAGGCCTCTCCTTAAGTGCTTTGCATACAGTAGATAGTTTTTGCCAGTTAATTTTCTCTTGTGTTTAAATATTATTTAATGGTTTTTAAATTAATTTTTAAATTAAACTAATTTGATAATGACTAAAAACTTCAGATGCAGATTGTTTCCTGCCCAGAAGAAGAGAAATTCTAGTCTATTCTCCAAACAAAACAAACAAGTCGCAAACAAATAATCCCCATAAAATTATATAACAACCCCCCCCCCAAAAAAAAAGAAAGTGGAAGAGGTTTAGAAAGCAGAGAGGGTGGGGAAGCTGGATGAAAATAAGGAGTCTTGAGAAAAGCTAAGAAACCAAGCTATTCAGTGAAGATTCTCCTTCCCCTAAATTCCTCTGTGCTGAGGTTTTGGGCTGCAACCACTCATTTAATGAACTTCCTTGCAATATTCCCTTGTCCGGTCTAGAGGAAATGCAATGTACACCAGGCAAAACGTCCATGCAGCTTTCCTGAAGTCTTATCTGGCTGAAGGGCTACGCAGTGCGACCAAAAGCAAAACCCCCAAAGGATCCCCCCTAACAGAATACCCTCCATGTTTTAATCATATTAGCCCAGTCTGTCTTCTAGTTCAAAGCAGGAGAGGCTTCCCTAGTATTCCCTTCAAGTATTCATAAATCCCTCATGCTGCTGACTGTGATATTTTTCTGAATGAGTCTTCATTTTCCCAGGGAATTCCATGCCTTAGCAAGAAGCTACTGAAATTACAAAAAGCCTCTCATCCAAACTCCCATGCCTCCTCTGGAACAGGAGCCATTCCATTCTGACTCTCTGACTAACACGTACTAAGAAAAGAGAAAATCATGATTCAGAGAATTCCCCTTCTCCAGATTGCCGAGAGAGAAAAAAGCAGCCGCCGCGTTACTCTGCAAACTTAAGGAAGTCCTAGGTGTGAATGATCTCCTTCTGTTCAAAGGTTTGAAGCATTAAAGCAAATGGTAATAACCTCCCCTTCTTTTATTTAAGATTTTAGGACAAACTGGGACTGCCCTTCTACCCCAAAGGTGGCTGGCCATGTCAACTACTTAGTGCCAATGGTTAGGAAGCTATGAATTTTTAAAAACTCCTTTGAGCTCAAATGGAAGGGTTAGCACAGCTGGGAGACAGGGATTTCCGATGCTGCAAAAGAGACTTTTGAAGCCACAGCTTCCATTCCTCTGGAGATCCCAGGCGAGAAGCATGTGTGGCTCCTTGATCACAGTGCCAAAGTGAAAGAAAGTGCTGTTGCCCTGCTGGTGAGGGTGCCGTGGGCATCACAAAGCCCCCCCCCCGCCCCTTGAGAGAAGTTAAGGAACTAGACTCACATTGCAGCGAGATGCTTCAGCTAAGGGGAGACACGCCTGGCAAAACCAAAGCTGCCTGGAAATTGGGTTGCAGCACTTTGGAGGGCCAAGCCGAAACAGTCAGATCTCTTTTTTCAATGACTTCACATGTATACATACAAAACAAACACATTCGACCCACCCTGGGAGCATAAAAATTTGACTGCAACTAAAAGGCAACTGAAAGAGAGCGAGAAGAGAGAGAGGTAGAGCGAGAAGAGAGAGAGGTAGAGCGAGAAGAGAGAGAGGTAGCCCACATGCATCACATCTGCTGGCAGAAAAATCATGCTTTAAATACATTCTAAATGGGGTTTCACAGGTAACACAAACAGGTACGCTCCAGATATACAACACAGCCACCTATTTGTCTTAATGGGGGGGGGAGGTAAAGTTGAACAGTGCTGCACCTCCCACTCCCATTTACAAGCTCAGAGAAGTGTCATCTCCTTGATCTTGAGCTCCCTGCCAAGTCAGCCCTACCGCAGCCAGACAGCGCACAGGTGCAGCTCCAACCTGTGAGCAAGGTAGAGCTGCCTTTGGGGAGCCCGGGGTAGGGGCGACAGGGAAGCCCTGGATCTTTTCAGCCCTGGGGAGGCCAGCCACGTGTGAACCGGAGGCACAAAGAGGTGACTTACCTGCTGGAGGTAGAGGAAGGCTGGGGGGCAAGGGAGAGAGTGCGGGAGCAAGGCGGAGTTGGAGACTAGGAGGCAGCCGGAGTTAGCCATCGAGCAGAGCATGGGTCGCCAGCAAACCCAGGAGCGGCGGAGGTTGGCAGCTCCTTCTGCTTCTTCTCTTCGCAGGACTTGCTTTTTTTCCCTTCCGTTTTCGGCCGTCCCCCACCCGCTTTGGCAGCTCCCTCGCGTGGAGCGATTTAAGAGGGCTCCATGAGAAGAGCTGCCTTGTGTGTCCTCGGTTCAAACAGCGAAGGAGCAGCGTGCCGGCTGAGAGTCGGTGCCATTAGACGAAGCGGCTGAACGAGCGCATGGTCTGCAAAGGGTGTGTGTGTGCGTGTGTGTGTGCGCGTGTCCGCGTGGGGGGGGGGGGGAGAAAGAGAGGGTTGAGAGGCGGGGGGAGTCCCCTGTGCATTCAGATATCAAACAGCTCGCTAGGAAACCAAGAAAATCCGGAACAGCTGAGCCTGCACTTAACCCCTCACCTGCTGCAGCTCAGCTTCTTGCCCTGCGATAAATAGGCCACTAAGCAAGCTTAGCCGATACAGTTAAGGGTGGGGTACCTAGCTCAGCTTTGCTGCCGACTCGGCCATCACCCCAGAGAAAGTGACCAAGATCTTCGGAGCACTTCCAGAGATATAAATGACTCCAAAGCCTTGTTTCTTCCTTTCGACCTCTCTCTCCCAATCCCTGGGGACTGAAACCAGCAAGCCCAAGATAGGCAGTTGAAGAAAGTTAAAACTTCTGGTCAAGAGACAGGAGAAAGAAAGGCAAGTATATAGTGTGGCCGAAGGAGATTTCAAAGGGGAGGAAAAAAACCTCTTTGGCTTGTGAGTCTGGATAAAATAAAATAAAACGACTTCACATTCCCCTTTCCTTGAAAAGAGAACCAGGATCTGTATAAGAATGTGATCTTATCAAAGGAAATAGAAAAAGGCTAAAGAGATATTTCTGTAACATAGTTCAGGGCTCTGCCTGTATCAAACTCAAACATACAGGCTCTCCTCCACCTGACACAAGTTGAATCCAGAATGCTCCTCACAGACAGCAGCTTCCATCTCACAAGGCTCCTGAGTGATGCTGTAATGCAATGTATAATGGAACCTGCCAGAACCATCTTTTTTTGATGCAAGTTCTGTTGAAAAAAGGATCCTTCACTTTTGGATCTGCAGCAAAATGCAAACCTTCAGCGTACACATTGTACAGTAATGGAAGATTCTACCCCTAGCAGCAGCCCTCCTTTTGGTGAAGTTTCCAATTATTTCCAACTTTATATCCTTCTTGCCCAACAGTTAACATTTAGCCAGATAATTAAATTCTTTGTAGAGAGAGTTCCATCATACAAACAATATTTTGTGCTCTCATTCAGCCCACTTCTCATAAATTCCACATTTAAATAGGAATTTAAATACATCTGCAATAAAAAAAATCCTCTTTGCCATTTGACAAGGCTTTTACAGACTGCCACACACCACCCCAAAGTTGCAAATAAATATCTATTTTCTTGGTACATTTTTTTTATAGTGCCTTTATAGTTGCACACCTATTACTAGTGAATTCAATTCTGAGAAATTCCTGCTGTGAAATCTTTGGTATTGATCAGCGCCTTCAACAGTAAATTTCAGAAGAGTCGTTTCAATAGAAAAAGATAGAAAAATAAATCCCGTGAAAGTTATAAGTGAGGGTACCCTTCGACCAGACACTGAGGAATCTTGCCCTTTCGAAAGCTGATAAACACAACCAGTTTTTAAAAACCCATTTGCTTAGGAACTGCAGTTATTTCAATTATGTAATAAAAAGATTCTGTCCAGGATAATGGATCCATAGCCGCCATCATGTGGCTATGTTACATCAGTATATTGGCAAATGGAACATAACCCACAGCTTGCTAATATTGACACAACAACCCACCAAATCTAAATAACATAGCTTGAGTTATAATAGCAATATAGCAATAGCAGTAGACTTATATACCGCTTCATAGGCCTTTCAGGCCTCTCTAAGCGGTTTACAGAGAGTCAGCATATTGCCCCCAACAATCTGGGTCCTCATTTTACCCACCTCGGAAGGATGGAAGGCTGAGTCAACCCTGAGCCGGTGAGATTTGAACCGCTGACCTGCTGATCTAGCAGTAGCCTGCAGTGCTGCATTTAACCACTGCGCCACCTTGGCTCTTATAAAAATACAGTTCAACCAAACAAGGTTGTGTACCATATTCTTTTACAAATACCGAGGTTCACACACTCTGGAGGCTCCTGGAAAAGAAAACTCCGCAGCAGCTAGGAAAATCACTTGTAAAGCCTGGTTATATAGCTAATAGCTTGTTTCTCAAGGACATGTTGAAGGCTTGCACCATGGAATTCCTGCAGGCTTTAGGAAAACTGGGGGTGCCTCAGCATTTAACTGACCTTTGACCATCTCAGAAACTAAGCAGGACTAGTTTAGACTTGGATGGATGATTGCTTGGGAATCCCAGAGCAATAGCCTAGTCTGAGAAGAAGAAAAAAATAATCCCAGAAGAAGCCAATAGCAAATTACTACTGTAATGCTGCCAGAAACCTCTGCATGGATGCAGTCACCAGGAGTAAACTCAACTTAAGGGAGCATGAAAAATGATCCATTATTTTAGACACGCCCGTAAAGGCCACTTGGGGCTTCAGCTTAAGGCCGCTTCTCTGCAGGGCCCAGTTTAAATCTTCCGGCCAGCTGCAAAGCCACCTGTATCCAGCTTCCTTGTGCAGCATAAATGTGAATCCAGTATTCAGTTCAGCCAGAACGTGGGGAACGCGGCAATTGGGCTGCCTTCCAAGGCTCCAGGCAGAATCCTCCCTGCCAGGCAGAGATGCTTCTAAGTGAGTTTTATTAGGTGATTCTTCCTGCTGCAGCAGCCATCTGAAAAATGCAGAGTATAAAATTGGGGACTTAAATTATTTCCAGATCTGATTCACATGCAGATGCACAATCCATACTTTGACCGAAGAAGGATGGCTTTGTTTCTTCTTTTCGCTGAACCATAGAGTCCTGAGAAAACACGATCCTTTCCTTTGAGGGCTCAGTCTGAGCCCTAGAGATACTGGCAAAAATACATTGGGTGGCTTTTGAACAAACTGGGTATAGAGACTTACAGATTTAATGAAGCAATAGAAGCTGCTGTGAGCTTTGGCATTTTCCCAACCGTGAGGACAATTAACCAGTGGATCAGTTTGCCTTCAGAAGTTGCGGGTGCTCCATCCCTGGAGGATTTTAAGAAGAGACTGGACAGTTACCTGTCTGAAATGGTATACAGGATCTTCTGCTTTAGCAGGGGGCTGGACTAGAAGACCTCCAAGAAGACCTTCCAGCTCTATTCTGATTCCCAGGAAATGATGCAAAATAGCAGCTATTCAGGAGAGAGGCCCGAGGCTCCTGAGCAGCATCCATGGTCAGGGAATAGAAGACAATTGGAGATTTATGGATGTTGACTGGGTCTCTTGGTGAAAAGGATCTATGGCAAGAGCAATAGCAGGAAAAAGGAGTGTCAAGGTTTACCCATTTTGAGAACAGAGGGGGATCAAAAAAATGCTTCTTTAACGGGGTTGGCTGGTTAGGTCACATGTCTCCTATTGTTCCCCCCACCCCCATACAATTAACCCCAACAGCAAAACAGGGACTCTTCTCTGCCATGTTCCTCAGGGGGACCTGATCTTATTTTTAATCAACATCCCATGCAAACTAATCAGCTAGAAACAAATTCTGAATGAGATGCCTCAAAGGATGCAGTAATATATTAGAAAGAAATCTATTGGGTTTCCCAAGAAGAGGCAACATGTTTACTAATGGCTCGGTAACATCTTTGTGTACACACACACACACTGAATAGGAGGCAGAAGTTATGGAAAGATACTGCTATGTGTAGTATTTTTTTTAATCTTTATTTTTTAATATAAGAAGATTAAATAAAAACCAACACCCCACACAGTACCAGAATAGAAAAGACAGCCTACAGAAAAAGCGCAATATTAAAAACAATTAATAAACCACATGAAAATTAAACCTGAAACCGTCAATAAATAAATGAAAAAAGGGCCCTTCCCCAAACTTTATTAAGATTGTAACAAAACCTAACAAATCACAATACTATACATCTAAAATATAGGCTAAATGTATAAATGTCATGGGTTTAGAAAGGATATCTTGTAATACAATACTATAATCAAATACAGAAATATATACAACTACCTAGAAATATCACTGTATTATTGTAAAATTTCATGAAATCTATTCCAGAGCAGAACATATTGCTTCATTTTCTGATTAGTTGAAAATATTGCTTTTTCCAGAATGGATAAATTACACCAAGAGCCAATCCTTAATGCCTAGAAAAATACCATTTCCCTCATTCCTCAATATAATTCTTTTTGCCACTTCTCATGCCCAGTACAACTATAATTCCTCAAACATAGTCATATTCTGGAGTATGGAGTTATAATTCAGCATCCTATTAACTTCTTTAATGTTAAGATTTCCCCATAAATCTACTTATGGACATTGACATACTATTCCAAAAGAATACCGATAGTTCACAGAACCGAGTCATAAGGGTCAATGATAAAGGGAAAATAAATAAAGTCTCTTTCAAGTCAACCTTGACTTCTAGCAGCTTCTTGGATATCATCATATAGTCTTCGCAACCATACAAAACTGGTAACAATTGCCTCTTTCTGCTATGGTTTCTTGACTATCAGATCCAGTCTATGCTCTGAGAATCCATAATAGTCTTTCAAACAAGCACTAAACTTTACCTAACTACAACTAGTTTTTCAGACCAGACAAGATTGGCCATGTAGTGCCAACAGATGATGCTGTACAGAGGTTAGATTGAAATCAGTAAAAATATTTTGAATAATTTTCAGTCAGAGTGGCACATTTCAGAATGAATTTCCCTCCATATTTGACATAATAAATGTTGCCTTGCCTTGATAGTTAACCACAATTTGTTCTCAACACAACTCTACATTTTACCACTAGTTAGTAGGAAGGGAGAGGGTTTTCTTAAATTGCTCATAGCTAAGGGGAGGGAATTTCAATGCACATAGACCAGTGGTGGGATTCAAATAATTTAACAACCGATTCTCTGCCCTAATGACCAGCAGGGTAGATGGGGCTTGGTAGTCATGTGACTGTGTGGCCGTGGCCAACTCAACATCACTCACGTTGATGGGCGCTTCACCTTAACTGTTACAATGTAATAAGGGTTAACCAGAGAGGCAGTTTCTGTAAGCAGGGCAATAAAGATTAGGCTAGAAACAACACCAGAATGTTTCCTTCCTACCTTCCTTACAGGATTAGCCCTGTAAAGTGGGAAAAAACAAAATGAGATTTCTTCCAACAACCGGTTCTCCGAACTTCTTAGAAAGTTGCCAACCAGTTCTCTCGAATAAGTGCAGACTGGCTGAATCCCACCACTGACATAGACTCATAGATTTGGAAGGACCTTGAAGTTCTTCTTCTACAATCTGCACAAATCAGGAATTCCCAAATCATCCCAGACAAATGGCTGTCCAACCTTTGGGAACCTCCAGAGATAAAACACCCATGACTTAAGAGTCAGGCTGTTCCAACTGTCTAATAGTTCTCATGGTCAGAAAATTCTTCCTTATGTTGAGCTTGCATCCCTCCAAAGCTTCTACCATTCTCTGATCAAGTATGGAACTAGAATGTGCCTTCACATCACTAGGGTTTAGGCATCTAGAAAGCAGCAAAAACTTTCACGGCTCATTCAGTTTAGGGCAATAGGAAGAATCCCTGCCATTTTCAGTCAACCAGCATTGCTAAAAGCCCACACAATTCTCCATATGGGGCTCACTTCAAATGCTGTGCTTCATTCAGAATTTCAGTTCAGCGGCAGTGAACTCACAAGCTCATTGGCCTATGCCCTAAATTACACAACACAGTTTAAAGTCTAAGAAATCCTACCTTGCTGTTATTTTTGGTTTCCACTAAAACTAAAGGTGTGTTTTCTACTCTTCCACCTGATACACAGGAAGCCTGAGACAGCACAAGGATGCCCTGTAGCCAAGGCATCTGCTAAAGACCATGATGGCGAACCAATGGCAGGGGTGCCACAGGTGGCACGTGGAGCCATATTGGTGGGCACACGAGCTCAGCTCTGCCATGCATGAGCTCACTGGCCAGCTGATTTTCGGACTTTCTGGGCCCACCAGAAGTCAGGAAGCTGGCTATTTTTGGCTTCCGGGGTGGGGGGGAAGCCATTTTCACCCTCCCTAGAAAGGCTCTGGAGCCTAGGGAGAGTGAAAAACGGACCTTCCGGAAGTGAGCAAATGGGCCGTTTTCGGTCTCTGGAGGGCCTCCGGTGGAGTGGGGAAAGCCTTTTGCACCCTCCCGAGACTCCTAGAAAGGGTCTGGAGCCCGGGGAGAGCGAAAAATAGGTCCACCGTGCCATTGCGTGCCAAAAGCGGGGAGAGGGGGGGGGAACGTGCGCATGCATGGGAGTGTGGGCATATGCGCACATGATCCCCACATGCTCCCCCTGCTTTTGGCACTCAATGGCAAAAAGGTTAGCCATCACTGTGCTAGGACTTGGACATCTGTACTAAGATTAATGATAAATATAGGGTCATTTTCTGACACCTCACACTAATACAACACAATGTCAAAGGCACATAAGAACAGTGTGGCCTATGAATCTGAAAGTGTCATAGTAATTCCAATAAAACAAAAAAAAATATCTCCAATTTCTCTGTGTTCGTATGTACAAACAAGGTTGAAAAACTTCCTTTCTACAGATACTTCAAACTATATAATAGAAAAAGCAGCAGCCAAAAAAAAAAAAAAGCCTGAATAGAAGAAAAAAAACAACAGAAAACAAGCACTTCAAAATCAAATGATGTTTAGTTGAGGGTGAAGATATTCATCTTCCTCAGCCTTCTTTGCCAGATGTACTTTCTACCAGTTTTCCTCTGACTGGCCCTTTCGTATAAATTGAGGCGGTAATCGCCAAAATTCCCAGTCAGCAGGGCCAAAAGTCATCCGAGAACTGTAGAAGTGGCAACCCCAAGAATTTGAATGGAATAGTGTCATTCCGGCTAGCTCTTTAGCTATTGACCCTTGTTTTTTCCTTGCATGGAAATTGTAAACATGTAAGGGTCAACATAGGAATAAAGAAGAACAAATGAAGGATCAAGGAGAGAGAAATCAAATAAAAACAAAAATGGAGCAAGTCAACAGAACAACTCCCCTTCTTTGCACATTCTTCTGATACCATCCCATTCTTCACACTCACCAGCTTCCTTTTGTAAATCTCAGCCTTAAAATTACTTATTTCTTGATGGCAAAAGCCTCACTTGTTTTGCAATCGGCCACCATTCTCATTACTCTTTTGCTGGCCTCTGGCCTCCTTCCTTCAATTTTTCTTATATTGCCCTCCAGAAGACTGCTATATTCCCCTTGTGTTCTACACTGTTAATCCCTGCCCAAATTATTTTCCTGCTCTTTGGCCCAAGAAGGGCATCCTGAAGTCACAAGTATTGTCATAAACGGAGAGGGGTGAAAAGGCAGTTGTTCTATAATGGAAGCAATGTTGGCTTCTTATGTGTTACAGCCAAACTTCAAAACCTCTCTCCCTCTGTCTCTCTCTGGTGGTTGTGGAGCCCAGTATTTGAGTGAACATTTGAGTGAACAAAAAAGGACCAGTCCCCCCCCCCCCCCCCCAGTCTGCTCTTCCCTGCAAAGGAAAAATGTTGCCTAAAGAGGATATAAAGGGATCGTAGTGTGATGGAGATTGTTCCTTTCAAGATGGGAGAAGCATATAGGGCCCATCTCTCCCCCCCCCCATATGAATAGGTTTATATTGTAGATAATAATCTACTGCAGCATACTTTTCACTCTGCACTGCTTGAACTATTAATTCAGTCAGATCAACCCCTTGCATTTAGTACTTCAAATTGGTGCTGTGATTGGCTAGGTATTATTGGTTAACATATTTCTGAAGATTTACAGCAACCATTGTGCAACAGAAGAATAACTCTGTGGATAGTGCAAATTGCTAGAAATCTTTATCGAAATCCATCAGCTACCTAGCATTGCTAAGTTTCCCCCAGAACGGTGTCCTTCTAATTTATTTATTTTTCTGCACAATCCTTCACATTCCATGAAATCATTTACTTAGATTACATGTGCTTCTGATTGCTGCTGAGTATTTCACTTGGCCAGCCCTGGTTTTACTCTTTATAATTTCTTTCCTGCGGAAAGCTGCAAAGAGAGCAAGATATGATGGTAAACTGCTTTTTTCACATCAAATATTCAGAGATCCTGTGTTTGCCTTCCCTTTGAAATGAATATCTCTAACTTTCACATTTTAAGATTATATCAATTGGCTATTATACAAACCTTAAATACTGGAGTATTTTCAATTACTCTGCAGAATTACTGCAGGACTGTATGGTGGAAAAGCACATTTAGATAGGAATGAACCACTTGTTTTTCAGTGTCTGCAGCTTTCAAAGCCTATTTCCAAGCTGTATATTTTATCGTATTTTACATAATTCAAATATACCCGTTTCTCAAACACCATGAATGCTGAACTGCAGAAAGGGATATATATTCTGGTTTCATAACAATTTAATTCCACATCTTCTGACTTCATAAATAGGAACTGGAAACAACTGTTGTAAAACTTATATACAAGCACAGAAACCTTTGATTACTGAGGATCGGAATGTTCTTTCTGGTCTCTTTATTTCAACCGATTAGCATTTTGACTATTACGTTTTTTCCCCCAAACCTGAAAGGCAGCTTGAAAAAATGAAGATATTACATTAGCACAAAACAGGGCAAAAGACACCCATGCCCAAAGTTCCCCTTTTCCTCTTTTGGTTCCCATTGCAAGTCTATACATTATGTGACTAATTAAAGCTACCTCTGCCTCTGAGCATCTGCTTCTGGATCGTGGGGTAGGTAACCTTCAATTGGCCAGGAGCCAAGAGAGGGTAGCCTCCTCTCAAGACCACAAGGCACATAGTGTGATCTTGGCTAGAATGAGCATTTTTGCTCATCACTCTGGGGGGCAGCCAGGACATAGGACAGGTGGCTTCCCAGCAGGGGGGTTAACTTTTAGTACAAATTACTTCTAAGTTGGCAGAAGGGAGCACAGGATTCAGCAGGTATTAGAGCTCCTTGGTGGAGGGGGTGCGAGAGGTGGCAACATCTATGGGGAATCTCCGATCTAAGGGGGTGCGATTTCTTCACGCAGTGTAGGTTTTCTCTGATCTCCTTGGCCTCCTTGATCAGTATAGGACACTGCATTGCATCCTTTGCACAGACTTATTCCCAAGAGTTTGCTATCTGTTTTTTTTAATTCTCATAATTATGGTTCACTGTGAGAAGATGAAAAAAAAAAAGCTTTCGATGCCCCTTCGTCTTGCTTCTGTCTTTAATCCTAGCAAGTTGATGAATGTCACTGTAAAGAGGTTTCTTTTAAAGGGTGCAGACACCTCAGTAGTTAAGAATGTACTTATCACGGTAGTAGCAGCAGTGAGACTTGCATTTGGGAGCGGCACAGCCAGGGATATGGGAATTCCAGAAATGTGCAAAAGCATAAAGAGGCTTGGACCTCACCCTTTGAAGATTAGGCATCCGAGGGTAAAGATGAACAGAATGTAAAAGAGGGACACTGCAGCCTCTGAGCCAAGTATCAACACAAAGCACCAACTCCTAAAAATGCCCTTTGTTCATACAGGGCATAACTCCAGTTTTATCAGCAAACTTCCTTAAATCTTGAATTAAACTGATACCAACACCACAACATTCAGACTCAACAACTATAATTGCAATTGGAAACCACCCATCCTTTTAAAAGAAAGGAGAAACAATGTCGGGCAAAAACAGCTGCGTGTATATTATATTAGGGGAAAATGCTTCTTGTTCATCTCCCAACTCCCATATCGTTGTCAATGTTTGTACGGACAGCATTCTATTGGTAATATAATAAGCTTTCTGTGGAATGAGATTGTGGGAAAAGTCACCAATCCAGCACACTCAACACCAGGCTGAAAAGAGCAGCTAACCTGTTTGTCATAGATGGCAAACACAGGACTTTATCAGTGGGATTCAAGTTCAAATCGGCAAGACTAAAGGCTACTGTAGCTTGACTGAAAAAACCCAGACAGCCACTAGATGTCAGCAGCTTTCCTTGTGATGCTTTCCCTGGAAGGATGGCAAAATAAATTAGGTGGATTCCAAAGAATATTCATAGCAGAATGTCCTAAAGAGCTAGTTTTTTTTTTCAAACTGTTACATTCTTCTGGTTAAAGTTAAGGTAAAGCCTCGCACATATGTGCTAGTTGTTCCTGACTCTAGGGGCAGTGCTCATCTCCATTTCAAAGCTGAAGAGCCAGCACTGTCTGTGTGGCCCATATGACTAAACACCGAAGATGTATGGAACACTGTTCCTATTTTTCTTCTTGCATTTTTACATGCTTTCGAACTGCTAGGTTGGCAGAAGCTGGGTCAAGTAATGGAAGCTCACTCCGTCAGGTGGCGTTCGGGATTCGAACTGCTGACCTTTCTGATTGACAAGCTCAACATCTTAGCCACTGGGCCACCACATCCCTTGGTTAAAGCTAGACGACTATATTTATTTATTTAAGAAAATTTGTATTATCGTTGAGCTGAACCTTTTCAACGGATTAATAACACAAATAATTCAATCACTATGAATCCATTATACCACCACCCCACCCCCATTAATGACACAAATCTCTACTTATTCTTCCTATGCAGCAGAGTCCGGTAGGTTGCAGATTGTAATGTGAAATGAATCGTCTCGCACAACAAACTCCCTCCCGACAAAAGAATACTTATTCACATTTTAAGTATTTATACAGATATCCATACACGCAGTAGCAAACCTGCTGTGTAAGCACATCCACAGAATCAAAACGACATCCTCCCCTCCCCCCCCCCCCCCCGGACTGAATGCAGACAGAACTTGTTCTTATTGTTTGCAGCAAAATCTGGACACACACACATAAGTTCTGACTGGCTTTCTCCTTATGCCAATCACAAAGAGGGCTGCTTCTGCTCCCACTAAGTTTTTCAAATGTAAAACGATGATATAAAAAATAAAGACATATTTGATATGTCTGCTTGAGGCACAGAGGGAATATTTAAGCAGCAGCCATGCAATGCACTCCTCTAAAAAATGGTATAGAGAGTTTTTGAGAAGCAACAGCGAAGAGCAGTAGACATTCTGTTTTCTTTCCTGAGTTTTCAGGTAAATCCTAGGCTTTCAGGTTCTTCCTTGGTTTTAAGCTACCTTCTTATGCATGCTTATTAGGCAGTAATTCTTGTGGAGTGAATTCATACCTTCTAATATCCTTAGAGGTGTCTTTGTTAACAGCATAGAAAGGGAGTTGGAAGCAGTGGTGGGATTCAGCCAGTTCGCACCTATCTGGGAGAACTGGTTGTTAACTTTCTAAGCAGTTCGGAGAACCGGTTGTTGGAAGAAATCTCATTTTGTTTTTTTCCCTACTTTACAGGGCTAATCCTGTAAGGAAGTGCAGGAAGGAAACATTCTGGTTGTCAGGGTTCCAACTAGTATCCTCTATGAAATAATAGCTTGAGGCAAGAAGTTCCTCAAAACACCAATTTATTAGAAGAGCCATGTTGGCACATATGGGAAAACCCAAATCCGAAAGCTTCCAGGTTTTCCCCACCCAGCTGAAAGTTCAAGACCCTGCCCCAACACCCACAAGTCCATCAAATGGTCCAAGCAGTTACTGCTGTGGATGAAGATTCCTCCCATACACATCCATCCAGATGCAGGGATAAGATGACCTTGACTTTCTGAGAAGGAATGTTATTATGGCTACACATCTCCCAAGCTCCATACCACCACCACCCCCGTCCCAGTTTCCCATAGTAACTATGTTTGAATATGTGGCAGGCTTGAGACCCTATTCCTCCCATGGCTTCCAAGCCTGACACTGGTGTTGTTTCTAGCCTATTCTTTATTGACCTGCTTACAGAAACTGCCTCACTGGTTAACCCTTATTACATTGTAATAGCTAAGGTGAAGCGCTCATCAACCTGAATGACGTTGAGTTGGCCACGCCCATATGGTCACATGATTAAGCCATGCCTACCCAGCTGGTCATTAGGGCACAGAACCGGTTGTTAAATTATTTGAATCCCACCACTGGTTGGAATCTAAGATACAGGTAGTCTTCAACTTACAACTACAAAGTTACAGCGGCACCGAAAAAAGTGACTTATTATGATTGTTTTTCACACTGACAACCATTGCAGCAGCATCCCCATGGTCACGTCATCAGAATTTGGACGCTGGGCAACTGGCATGTATTTGTGATGTTTGCAGTGTCCGGGGGTCATGTGATCTCCTTTTGTGACTTTCTAACAAGGAAAATAAATGGGGAAGTCAGATTCACTTAACAACCCTGTTACTACCTTAATGGTAGTGATTCACTTAACAACTGTGGCAAAACAATTGTCATAAAACGGAGCAAAATCCACTTAACAGCTGTCTTGCTTAGCAACAGAAATGTTGGGCTTAATTGTGGTCATAAGTTGAGCACAATGTAGGCAGTTGCCTAACACCTCCTGCAAACAATCGTTCCACCAGGCCCTTTGCTATCTCTCCAAACACTGGTTCTTCAAAGGCTGCGGAAAAAGTTATCTTCCTGCTCAGGCTAAAGGGGCCAAGCATTGAATCTGATCACGTTACATTCCCTTCACCAAATCATCACCTCTCCTTTCATAAAATCTGATTACTTGGAATGTGGTGGTGGGAGAGGCTATGAGATGCTTTTATTGATAATTAAACGCCCCCCCCCCTGCCCCCCTGGAGGCTTCAGGAGCTTCTCTGAAGCCTCTGGAAGGTGAAAAACGGCCCTAAGGGGAACCCAGAAGTTCGGGAATGGTGACTTCCAGTTTACTCGTAGGGCTGTTTTTCGCCCTCTGGGGCCTTCAGGGAAGCCTCCTGAAGCCTTTGGAGTGCGAAAAACGCCCTGTTCCCGAACTTCTGGTTTGCCCGTAGAGGCAGTTTTTCCTTGAAGGCTCCAGAAGGTGAAAAACGGCCTCAAAAGAAGGTCAGCTGGCCAGCACACGTATGCGCGCTGGAGGTCACAGGACAACGCCTTGCATGCCCTAACAAATGGCTCTGTGTGCCACCTGTGGCATGCATGCCATAGATTCGCCATCACGGGCATAGGGCGTTGGTATGGATGAACTGTAATGGGAGACGGATAAAGATGACAGCAGAAATGTGAATGGGCCATCCCAAAAGTAAAGAAAGGGATGTGAAGCCAAGGCTTATTTAAACAACAACAGAGTGAATGGCATGGCAGGATGCTGATTATTTATAAGAGGAGCAACAAAATGTTGGTAGCACCGTCACAAAAGCACCAGGCTTCCATGAATCCAGGAATATTGGCATTTGGGATCCAGTGATCCTGACAGCAGGAAGTCAGGAACTTCAGTGACTGCATCCAAACCTCACTAAGGCTCATAGCACCCTTAGTAATCCTGCTTAGTTTCCACATTAACAATGGAGTAAGGAAAGGAGTCAGGATCCTGGCCAGAAAGCTGCACCTTCACCCTTTAGTGCAGGGGTGTCAAACTCGCATCAGCATCACATGACATATCGTGACTTTTTCCCCCGTCACTAAACGGGGCATGGGTATGGCCAGCACGTGATGCATCTGGCCTGCAGGCCGCGAGTTTGACACCCCTATTTTAGTGGCTTCCCTTCCCTCACAATAGAGAACGGAGAGCATCAAGCTAAATACTACAGGACCAAGTATGAGTTTACATCCAGCACTTGGTGAGACATGTATTTCCTCCTCTGAGACTCAACAAAGTTTCTGATCTGACCATTCTTGCTTTTTGTATACCAAGTGGGTGTAATCTGCTCTCAGTCCTCAGCCATTTGCTCCAGATTATTCCTGGTTACATCCTCCATTTTCCACCACTGGGCCATAGCGTTACTAGAAAGAAACATTGTCGGACTTTAGTGGAAGGTTGTTTTTTTTCCCTTAAAGGAATGATTTGCAAGAAAAGGCTTCCTTACATTTTATGTTTGTTAAAGCAGTATAAATGTTTAATTCACAAATCATGTAGTAATTCAACAGGGAGGGGAACAAAATGGATTTCCCCACCTAGCTAATAGCTTCATCTCTCATTGGTGGAAATATGAAAGCCAGTTAGCTTTTCACAACTCAGGGTTTTTAGAGTGGATCTATGCAAAATTTAAACTCTATAAAACCAAATTTCTCTTTCATTATGTTTTGGATGCCTTTTTTCTCTCCTGTTGGCTAAATAAACGTGCATGGAGAAGAGGGTCTGCTTGCTTTTGTTTGGCTTAGTTCATACACTGGCATTAGGAAAAGGTCCATAAGGATAAATCTGTCAATGCAGAAGCATATAATTAATCCATAAGACATTCAACCACTTGAATGGGGGTTAAGAGCAGAGATTAGACAGTCAGAAGCTGAACAAATAAACAAATCAAGATCCACTGCAGTGGAATAAAGCATTGTTACACCTTGATCTTGCCTGTTTATTCAGTGACTTACTTGCAAGTAAATGTTCACTGTATTTCACCCTTAACACCGCAATCTTATAAGCATTTCCAAATTAAATGAAGAGTTATGGGGCTTTCAAAAAGCATTTATTACTTGACAGCCTATAGCAGGGATGGCTAAACTCTGGCATGCTGATATGATAGGTCAGCCTACTGTAGGCTGTGGTAAGTATGAGATAGCTGCCATATGGGTGTGCAGTTTTAAACAGTAGAGTATATTCAATGAGCATTATTAAAATTATGTTGTTTCCCCCCCTTCTATGGCTGTTTCTCACTCGATTTAAGTAAAAAGATGCTACTAGAAATATGCAAAAATAATACTAGCCTTAAATGTCCCAATGCAGCTTCCTAGTTTTAGGCAAACGCAAGTGCTTTTTAAAAATCTTTCAACCGAAACTGCCTTGTTTTCTCTCACATTCATCTCCGATGAGATGCACAGAAGGATGCACAGAAAAGCATACCATAGGTTTGGTTTTAACTCGAAAGGCCAGGAAACTGATAAAATACTCTAAAAATGGATTAATGAAATAAAATTCCGAAGAAGGACGCACGCTTTGGCTTCCAGCATGATGCCATTTGGACAACTGCATCCTGGGGTAGATTAACCCCCATCTGCCCATACATGGAAAGTCTGGCATCAAGCCTTGAAGCAATCAGGTGCTGCCACTGTTGGAGACAGGATAATAGGTTGGATGGGTTTTGGGGAATGAATCAGGCAGGTAATTCCTATCTTCCTGATCTCAATAAAGCAAACATATTTCCAGCGACAAGAGCCAGCTGGCTGCCTATATTTCAACTATCCAGGAATCCCAACTTTTCAAATAACTGTTTTGTATTAAAGCACCGTGAGTTAGAACACAACTACCCTGAATTTTGTTTTATTCCTCTCCTCTCCCATTGGTGGAGTATGGCTTTTGACATGAAAAGGCAGACTTCAAGGAAGCAAAAAGGTCCTTGAAAAAGTCCTGCTTTAGCAATATTCTGCTCCTGTACATCATTTTTACTACACAATGCCACAGTGCCTACAGGGATCCTGCAGAGAACAAGTTCATATTATAGCGCTAACCCATGGTATAATCAAGGGCAAGCAAAATTCTCCCATTGTTCATCCTGAAAAATGAAACTTATATCTAATACCAGACAATTTAGTGAAGCTCCTAACAGCTGCATGCACAAGCACTCACGGACGGTTGCATGTTTCAATGAATCTCTTACTGAACACGATGCTTATACAATCTCTATACGATTCAAAGTTAAAACTGACATATCCCTGCAAATTCCGAATGCATTTTTTACTTTTAGGTGCAATTATGGATTTGGCTGATAACAATAGTTTAGACACTCTTTCAGGCAGAACATTATAACAACTATTTGGGCAGAAATTACAGCTTCCAAATATTTTTTTTGAAACCATCTAAGAGTCTTTCTGTTATTGCTTTTGTATTTATTTCCATGATCCTTCCTATAGTATACTTATAGTTCAGAAATATTTTTAAATCTCCCAGTATGAATTGTGAGTTTGAACTCTCCACTCAGATTTTCATTAATATTCAGGACCCTGAAGGCTATTCCAAAATCTTTTGGTAATATTATGTTTTCCTGGTAAAATAGCTAAATTCTTTTCAACTTCAATCTCTTCTCTGATTGTGAAGCTTCTAGGATATATTAATATCCTGGCTGAAAACATACAAGGCTTGAAAAATAAAACCAGAGGTCAATAGTAGCAACTTGCTGAACAGTTTAGCTGACTCTGGAGTGGGATTCCATGGCTGTGCTGTAAAGCATTATTATACTACAATGATCTGTATGAGGAAAAGGATATCTTTCTCTGACCTCATCACAAAGCCAACTGCCTATGGCATGTGAAAGGAAACTTGGATAAGTCTGAAATGTTTTGGAACAAACTGCTTTAGAGTGATGAAACAAAAATTGAACTGTTCAGCCGCAACCACACAATAATACATTAGAAAAGAAGGAAAAACAGCTGAAGAAAAGAACACCTTCCTAACTGTTATTCACAGAAAATGATGCTTTGGGATGCAGCCAGTGTACAGGAAATACAATGTCAGTGAAGGAAGAATGGATGCCACTAATCAACCGATCCTAGGAGCTAGTGTCTCATAGTCAGGGAAGAAATTAAAGCTGAAAATAAGTTGGGCATTTCAGCAAGAGGATTTGAAACTTACCTCCAAATTAACCATGAAATACTTAGCTTGATATGATCTTCACAGTTCCCAGAACTATGAATATTCCAAATATTACTAAACAGCTATGCTCAATTACTCTAGTTCTGCAAGAAAGAGTGAGAAAAAAAGAATCACAAAAGCAAAAATAGAAGGACACTTATAGGGCTACAGGAAATGTTTGGAAGCTGTTATTTCTGCCAAAGGAAGTGTTACAAAGTACTGGATGGGATGGTGTCCAAACTGCCACGTTGTTTGCTTTCTTATGTTGAACCCATAAATAACTACACATAAATACGAAGTGTGTATTCACACTTTCAGATATATGTTGTTTTACACAGTACAATGTAGAGGCTTTGATCTTATGTTCAGTTAGGATTATAGGTAAATGAATCATACAATTTCACTTTTCTACATACATACATACATACATACATACATACATACATAATCACAATATTTCACGGTTCCTATTAGGATAAAAGAATCAGAAAAAAGAGACAAGAAGGAATATAGAGGACATTGTACAGAAACATGGAGAATTTCATGTCAAGGCAAGAGTTGGCCAACTGAATAGCAATAAGAAGATGTTGATTAATATTGATTGTCTCATTGTACAGTAAAAGCAACAATTTTAAAAACAGTGCATCAAAAATAACCATATTTAGTGAATCAATTTGAATCAGCACTGAATTGGTCTTTCAATTTCTGAGACACAATCTTAAATAATGACTATTGACTATTGATGAGGAAGATGTGTGATTCCATCAATCTAGGGCCTATCGCCCTCGCTATAGATGCATTTTCCCTGAAAAATGCAGACATTAGCTGTGTGGATAGTAGCAATGGCACCAAGAGAGGAGAGCAAGCAGGTGAGATGGCCAAGGCAGAGAACCAAGTAAAGGACAAGTCCATCTGCACAGGGTTCAAAAAAGCCAAGATGATGGTGCAGCCAGGTTCCCATTCCTTTTTACATTTGAGTAATGCATGTTAAAAAAGGGCCAAGCTTTGACTGTACAGTCACCCATCATTTCATTCTGAGCCTCATGTGAATGTCCTTGATGAGCTGAGGAAGCTTCATGTAAATCAGGAGTGTTCAAACTTGGGAACTTTAAGACTTGTGGACTTCAACTCCCAGACTTCTTTTCCACATTAATGGAAAATTCTGGGAGTTTGAAGTCCACAAGTCTTAAAGTTCTCAAGTTTAGACACCCTTGATGTAAATGGTGACAGTTCATAAAGATTGTACAGAAATAGAAATATTATTTCTAGACATATTATTTCCACAGCAAGGAAATACAAGCAGAAATGGTTAATTTGACTATTTTATTCAAAGAGAAGAATATATTTAAGTGAATTTTTCATTTAGGCATCACTTCTGGATTTTGTGCTTGTGATGAAAAAAAATGAAACTTTGACTTTGGTTTTGTTGATTAGATTTGTCTTTAAAGAAATGGCTAGTTATATACTATTGTGTAAAAACCAAAGTTGAGGCTGGAATGTTTTTATCTTGTACTGTGCTAAAGAGTCAGAAGTCAACACATTTTTTTCTTGTTTCCTCTGTACTGTACATTTCCTTTTCCCTTCCCCTAATGTCCTATTTTCTATTTTTCTTTATATTTTATATATAGATAAAATAATAGCCAAGGGAAAGAAAAAGCTTTACCACTACCAGCTGCACCACTCAACTCTAATGCAGAATATGGGTTCAGGTGTTGAGAAAATAAAATATTTCTTTAAAAAACTGTTATCTTAGAAAAGAGTGTCTTAATTACCTGCAATAAAGGCAAAACAACCGTGATATTCTGATAAGATCACCTTTAACAACTGTAACCAGTGGATTTTTTTTTCTATTTCCTCCCTCTTTCTTTGCCCTAAATAATGTGGAAAAGACCCTATGATACAATCAGCAGAGTTATTTGATCTTTGGTAATAAAATTAAATAAATAGATAAAAATAATCAGTTTAGCAGCTTATTGCCTGCATTGAAGCAGCCAGTAAATAGCTATGAGTTTTGTAGAAAGTTTTATCTGAGGCTGCAGGAGATGAGAAAGGAGTGATATTAGTCAGTTCATATGAATAATTGCATTCCGTCCTTTTCAATTAAATCATGCAAAGCTCAGTTTTGCTTTTGAACTTGGCAGCCTGTTGGTGGTTAAAGAATTTCCTCTGGACAGTAAAAAGGCAGCAGATTTTCCCCAGCTTCACACTCTGCCTCCCAGGGATCTGATTGACATATAGTTGGCTTTCCTCATGTTGGGATCTACCTACTTTTTGGAGCTCTTGTTTTTTTTTTTTTAAGTGCTATTTGAATATCTTTTTCTATGTTGGCATACAACTATCATAAAACTTTTAACTTACACATATGCAGTCATTATATAGCTTTTCATATGTGGAGTTTTCACCAGGAAAACATGAGGGCACAGGTTTTAGGATTTGAATCAATTGGAGGGAAAAATGTTGAATCTATTGAAGGAGGTAAAATGCTGCCTTCTTAGAGTCAGCTAAGAGACTGCTTAGCTAGGTCACTGAGAACTGGGCCAAAGCAGAAGTCTTCTCAATACATAACAAGGGAATGCCAAATATTATTGCTTCTGAATAACAAAAATATACAGAATTTTGCTATTTCAAAAAGATATTTTGATATTCCTGCTCAGCAGGGTAGAAAACAATGGCACACTATTTCTGCCTTGAATTACCATCTTCATTCAGAATATAGAATACAGAATTCCAAGCTTGGAAGAGACCTTGAAGGTCTTCTAGTGCAACCTTCTTCCTAGGCAGGAAACCCCATACCATTTCAGACAAATGGTTGTCCAATCTCTTCTTAAAAAGCTCCAATGTTGGAGCACCCACAACTTCTGGAGGCAAGTCATTCCAGGTCATTGTTCTCACTGTCAGGAAATTTGCCCTTAGTTCTAGATTCCTTCTTTCCTTGAGCAGGTTGCTCCATTGCTTCTTATCCTGCCTTCAGGTGCTTTGGAGAATACTGTGTTTTCCTCGAAAATAAGACAAGGTCTTATTTTCTTTTGATCCCTGAAATAAGCACTTGGCCTTATTTTTGGGGAGGTCCTATTATTTTTGAGGAGGCTGCGAGCGTGGTCAATTCATGGCTGCTGCTGTGTTGCAATATTTTTAGGAAGAGCTTATTTTCAGGGAAAAGCTTATTTTAGCGCATGCGCTCAAAAGCCCGATTGGACTTATTATCCAGGAAGGTCTTATTTTCAGAGAAAGAGAGTAGGTTGACCCACTCGTCTCTGTGGCAGCCCCTTAAATATTGGAATAGTGCTATCATGTCACCCCTAGTCCTTTGCATTAAACTTTTTTTTAAATGATGAGATTGCTGCTGAACCATGCGTATTTTGTCCCCTAGGGCTTTTTTTTTTTAGTTTTATTTTTCATCAGATCTGTTTTCTAGTGATTTTTTTAAAAAAGTAATATACAATGGGAATGCTAGTTAGTCTAAAACGGCAATGCAATATCAACAATAATATTACCAAAACAGGCATTTAAGGCCAATAGCCCCAGGGATGGATATTAGTGCTGCCTGGGAATACCAGGGAACCTGGTTACAAAATGGCAACAAATTTTCAGAAATCTTTGGAGATTTCATTTCTGCACTTTTTTGTAGGCCAATTTCATACATTTCTGAAGCCTTGGAAGTGTCTTCAAGCTATTCATAATGAAAAAGACAAGCAGGAGACATAGAAACTGTGACAGACAGTTTTAACTTCAAGATTGCAAATGACTCCATGATTGCTTTCAACCGGGCTATCTGCTTTCTGTTCTTAATCACTGTGCTCTTGAGAAGAGCATAGACAAAACTTAATTAGATGTTGTTTCAGTATTTTCAGATGACTGCTTATTGTGACTTGTGTCAATCTAGCAGCAGCGCTCAGGGCTTCCATAAATGGCTTGAAAATCATCAATACATATTGAAGATTGCTTCCTACTGTTGCTTGCTCAATGGCTAGCTGACACCAAACCTCTAGTGAGATATATATAGTTTCCCAGAGACCTCATAACTCCAAGATCAAAGGAAGACTGAACAGCATCTGTAGTCTCTGTGTGTACAGCAGTGGTGGGCCTCAGGTTTTTTTTACTACCAGTTCTGTGGGCGTGGCTTGGTGGGCGGGGCAGGGGAAGGATACTATAAATTCTCCATTCCCTCCCCACTCCAGGGGAAGGTTACTGCAAAATCCCCATTCCTTTCCAATCAGCTGGACTCGGGAGGCAGATAATAGTTGGGGGCGGGGCCAGTCAGAGATAGTATTTACCAGTTCTCAGAACTATCAAAATTCCCAGTATCCGTTCTCCCGAACTGGTCAGAACTTGCTGAATTCCACCTCTGGTGTGCAGGTGTTTGTATGTATTTGATAGGGAGAGATGAGCTAGAGGAAGTCAGATAACAGGGCCGGGTGGTGGCAAATATGTTTTACCTTGCCTTTTGGTCACCAGATGATAGAATTCCCACAGAAGAGGGTTAACTGTTTTAATAACAAGAAGGCAGAGTGAACAATAACTTCCTTTTTGTCCCTTGCAAGGAAGCAGTCTTCCTTCCTCCTGGGGAATTGACTTCAGCTGCATGGAACTACCCCTTGTGCCCAAAAATCACAATATCGAAACCAGTTTAAATGGATACACTAAGATAAATGTTGCCTCTTGGTGAGATGGGAAGCAAATAAGTCTAATGAATAAATAAAACAAATAAATCAAGGGGAAATGTATCCCCGTCATTAGGCAGGCACTGTATAAATGTTCCCCTTTACATACTTTGGTTCTATATGATACGGTATTTTGAGTGGAATTATTAGGTCTATTATCGAGTGACAGATGGCTTACATTATAGGTCTAACTATTTTTCTTGGACTGCTGGAGATGATAGCAGAGAATATTTAGTAGCAATAGCAGTATCCCAGGGCAGGCCTTGACCACCTCCAACACCCAACACAGAATTGAACAGCCAGAAGTATCAGATTCACTCACAGAGCGGATTTGTCTATTTGTAATATGTAATGCCCAATGAACTTCGCTGTCCTACAGGTGGCACTCAGGGTCACTGCCATGCCAGAGCTGTCAAAGCCATTGCTTTCCTTATCTTAGGGGACCTGGTGCAACTAAGGGTTTGCTTGGCACTATTGGAATATACCAGTGTGATATATTCTCTGCCCATAGGCTAATGGTTGCATTAAATATATCTTTTCCCCGATCCCTTTGTTTATAGGAAAGAAAGAAAACTAAATGTACAATTGATACAAATCTAGCATGTATTTTAGGTAGATCCTAAACATCCAAATAATGCCAAGCACATTACATGACATTAGATAGATTTAGATAGAAATCAATTAAGGGGATCTCCTGTGATCTGTAAAAGTTTAACTAGTGCAGTCCATTTTGTAGACTGTCTTGTCTAATTGAAAACACATAAATCTATACCTACAGACTGTGTAACCAATTCCTCCACTCTTCCTGCTAAGATTGGGCGTACTGGGAATGTTGAGTACCACGGAAAAATCTTATTTGAGATCTGCCTGATACTTCAAATGGAATGGATGAAGGATTACATCTAAAGTAAGGACAAGAGTGCACAGTAGATGGAGAAGGCCCTAGAAAGAATGTAGAGAAGAGCAAAAAAGATTATAAGGGCCATGGAGGCTAAATAGTACTATGGACAGCTAAGAAAACAAGGCATGTTTAGCCTAAGAGAAAACTTAGGGGAGACATGATAGCAGTCTTTCAATACTTGAAGGTCTATCACAGGGAAGAGAGTGTCAATTTATTTTCCATAGCACCTGGGGACAGGACATCAGAGGGAGATCCAATTTGGAATTAAGGAGGAATTTCTTGACAGTGAGACTGATTAATCAATGGAACAGCATCCCTCCCAGAGTTGTGGGTGCTCCATTGCTGGAGGTTTTCAAGAAAAGATTGGACATCCATTTGTCCAGCATGGTATAAGGACTACTGCCTTAGGTGGGGGGTTGGACTAGAAGAATATAGAACAACAGAGCTGGAAGGGACCTTGGAGGTCTTTTAAATATAGCCCCTGCTCAAGTGGATTCTATACCATTTTGGACAAATGCTGTCCAATCTCCTCTTAAAAACTTCCAGTGATGAATCACTCCACCACTTTGGAGACAAGCTGACTGATTAATTGATAAATTGATCTCTAAAATCCCTTCCAGCCCTATGATTCTCTGAAAGGTATCCCTGAGGAAATGATGTACTTGTAGTTTGAAACGGCCGCTCCTTAAAAACCTAGGAAAAACCAAACCCTGTACATCTGTATGTCTTTGAAGTATATTTGCTATGACTCCCCTCTCCAGTCCAGTTCACACAAGAATTCTGGATTTTTTTGCTGATTCAGTCTCCATGCACTGCCTTCTAAATTATCCCTGGAAGATTTGCTGAGTCATCTGGTAAAGCTTTGTGGTGACCAACTGTCTTGAAAAGCTGATGGTTTTGGGAGGGAGACTGGGGCTGCTTCTGTCAGGGGAGAATTATTATTTTTTCTATGACACTGAGAGAGAGAGCTGAAGCCACATTTGGGATGATTTCCTTTCTGTGAGCAGTAAAACAGACATCCCTGCATCTCCTCTGCTCTTCATTTTTCCCTCACTAGCTTTTCTTCCTCTCCCCAGATACTTCATTATTCTCCATTCTTTCCTCTACCATAACTAGAATGTGTGTGTGGGGGGGTTAATTATGGATATAGTGGAAGAGAAGGCAGACCTGGGAGATGAAGTTAAATGTGTCATTAGCTTAGAGTCATTGCATTCCCGCAAGTGCTCTAAGTCCAACCCTTCCGCAATTTCACTGCCCCTTATCTGGTGCCAATTTAATATAGAACTTTAGTTGACTAGATTCTTGGGTATGGACTTGAATAAATCTATGCTGCAATCTAACTGGTTCTTTGTGCCTGACAATGGGCCTACTTTTGCTGGTTGCCATTGGAAGCTGTCTTTATGTCATGAATGCTGAAAACACTTGCTGGCTGCCATTTCTGGCACATTTTAGGTTAGGAGAGTTCTCCTGATTCTTTTAGAGTCACCAGGAATCAATACTATGTAGGTGCCACAGGACCCTATCCTGATCCCATCTAGGTCAGCCCCTAATATTCAATGGCTACCCATAAAGCCAGAGAGAGGTGGGCAACAGGTATATTGCTTGATTTTTTTCACCATTCTTCTGCAGCCTGACTTTCCCTCTTCTTCCCTCCCCCGCTTCCTTCTTCCTCCCACCTTTTGGTGAATTAGCACCAGAGACTGCAGCTGACAAGATAGACCTGATCTCTTTGAGAAAGAAAAACAAAACCCGAGGGAGTTTTCATCCAAAGTACACAAAGGAACTTCTGTTTGGTCTTGCCTTCTTGATGGAAGAGAAGCAAATCCTATTCTGCCAGTTCTGTCAATCTTGGAACTGAAGTTGTGTTATCTGCTGTCTCCTCTTCAGTACTATGAGGACATTTCTTTTTCAAATCCGGACGTCTTATTGCTACTAATTGAAATTGTTCAGCAGTACCTTTTCCCCACCTCCCAGCTAATTTCCTCTGGAAAGAAAAATAAGGGAAGGAATGAGGGGAAAATATGGGAGAGTTCCAAATGAACGATGATAGCTTCTGGGCCCCTTGTAAAATCCTATCAATAATGTGGGGTTATTATACATTAAAAGCTTTGCTTGGAAATGTATTTGAAGTAAACCATTATGATGAGTTGGAGTCCATAGGGAGGGCCAGAGGGATCCCATCCACTTGAAACAGGGGCTGCTGGTGCTCTAAGATATGTCTTATTATATATACACCAAACTCTTCTAGCATACAGTATACAATCCTTAATCAAGAATATGCCAAATTGTCCTTTAGAAAGTGTAGTTGTGTGTGTATATTTTTTTAAAAATATGCTTAGTTTTTCTGAACGCTTCTGCAATTCTTTAGATGTAGCGAGCTTAATATTTGAATTCTTCAAGAAGAAGATAAAGTCACACCAATCTGCATAAAATAAACTCTCCACTGTGTTTCTCTAATGATTTTAACTTAGGTTATCTTTTCCATAAAAACAAAGAGACAAATTGTAACTGTAACATCCCAGAGCTTTAATGAGCCTTCCTTTATAGGCTATTTTAACTTGCCTTGCTGTTTTTCAAAAGAAAAGAAAAAGAAATTTGCCTCTTAAATTTTTATTCTCCACACTTGATAACTTTAGAACTCTATATTGTAATGTTTGCTTAATATGTTGTTTCTGTTATCAGTCCTATTTCTATAAAGCCTTCAGACCAAAATTCCTGTATAAAGTTACTAGAACTGCCATAAGTGGGGGGAAAATCTCATTCATCCTCACAATATAAAACTTTGTGCCATTTAACATATGAAAAGCATCTTTCCATAACCATTTATTCAGAGTGCCAACAAAGACAGTTGAAATGTACCCAAGATAGAAGTAGAAAAGTTCTTGATTTAGTTAGCTCTTTCAGACGTCAGAAAGAGAAAATAAAGAGAAGAAATTGACAGTAAGACACAAAGATAAGACAGGTGACCAAAGGCCATTCCTGGTTATTTCCATAACCTTCCCTACCATCCTGCTCTTAACTTTTTATCTCAATAATGTGGTGATCCACAGAAATAATGTTTCTCACCTTATTGTCAGGGTTCCAAGTAACAACCCCAACGAAAGAAGTCTCCAGGGCTGACTCTTAGCTTGAAATGTTCATTTAATCTGAAATTTGGAATACTACTAGACAACCCATGACCCATTTGGTCATCCCTTCAGAGATATTTCCTTACCTATTCAAACGAAATGACAATGTGCAGGCAAAAACGTAGCTGCAGTGACTTCCAACTTCCTGCTGACTTTTCCACTTCTGAGAAGTAGGCAGGAAGCATTGGAAATCTTGATCCCGTGACCACCGCTAACCGTGGCAACACTGCAACATTACAACTTTGCGAATACAACTGGTATGAAAACCCTTGACATTTCAATAATATAGGAGTAATGGGCCCCAAGTTGTGTCTGCATTGTTTAAATTAACAGATTTGAAGTACCTTGATTCAAACATTTTTGCACAATGATGTCCTGTTTAGGATAACTGAAGGTTACAAGCAGACAAAAGTAAGAGAGTTTTTAGTAGTATAGAGATTAATTCCACCAAATATCAAAACAGTCGGTGTTCATTGTTGTTTTCTCCATTATGGAGTAAATTACCAAGACAGTAGAAAATTAAGAGGGAGGCTGTATGCCAACACTTTACTATCTTTTATACTCAAGTATATATTTTCTTGAGCCCATATAACTACCAGATAAGCTCAGAAAAAGATAAAGCTCTTTTAAAGAACAGTTAATGGGCTGAGCAATGTTACCCAAGTTGGACATGAAGTCCTCTTTGGATCCAAATGCGGCACACCTCTATAACAAAAATAAACCACAAGTTAATCAGAAATTGAACTACATAAATGTCCTGTAATATCCCCTTTAAAACCAGAAATGATTTATTATATTGTTGTTTATTAATCATGCTATATTGTGGTTAAAAAAAAAAGAGAAACCATTAGCAAAAAAAATGCTAGAAGGAAGAAGCTTTTACTTAAAGTTGAAGGGGCTTTTGCTGAGTAGGACTTCTGAGTAAATGATATAGAAAAATATGGATCATGGGAACCCACATTGCCAGCTACTGGAATGCTACATGTAAAGCCACATTTTGAAGCACTTGCCACCTGATTAAAGAAATGCCTATCTCGTTTAAAGCCCGGCTGTCTGATTGCAAACTATTTCCCACGATGAAGTCCCTAAAGTATATAACAGACGAAGCCATCCAAATTCATTTAACTATCCATTAAGGCACATCCACATAACATCTCACTGAACAGTATAGCCCACAACTAAGAGCACAGCAACATGGTGTGTTCTTGGAAAGGCGAGGCAAGGTTCTTTTCTCCAGGGATAACTATACACTAGAAATAAAAGGCTAGCTATGCACAGAGCATGACTCTAATTGCTTCAACAATGTTCAACTTCAGCACTGTGGTAAAATGAGGACAGCTTGGCTTAAACCACCTATGAGAATGTATTGCACGTTGCAGAAACTGGGCAGACTCTTAAGTGAGAAAAGCTCGAAAGAAAAAAAAAAGAATAGAAAATGCTGACCTTCCAAACAAGCTCTGGCCTATACAGGATTATCAAGAAACATGATTTATTTAGCAACACATACACAGCCTTTCAAAACAGACATTGGGAAGTATTGTGCTTGCTAGAAGGGGATTCAGAGGAGGGGAATTCTGCAACATTGTCCTGGGTAGATAATGATATTACACACCATTATTTCTGAGATGAAACGCTGCAACAAGAGTCATGCATAGTCACCTCACATTGAGTTATTTAGAGATATTTTGATACAAGAGGCAGGTCTACATGAAACACTGTCTGTCACTCGGGCTTAGAACATGTTCTAACTCTTCCAACCTGTCTATTTTCTCTCCATATATTTAATTGAGGATCGTACCATGGAAACAACTGGCACTATCTGGAGATGTTCTCTTCTCAGCTGTTAAGCCAATAAAGCGGGCTTGATCATGCAATGATCAAGAAAGATATGATCAATGTCATATATGACCAAGATGTAACGATCATAAGAAAGATACTTGAGTGTGCAGAGATGGATAGGTTGACCATGGAACTGAAGACAGAGACGAATTGGAGTACTATAAAGTGTGGAACAGATGGTATAAATGGTTGGATGATAGACGTGAGATACTGTATAAGAACTAAGTATTATTTATGACAAATACGATAACTCTGTATAAATCTGTAAATATTAATATATTTTAAGTGATTATATGATATATTATACAATATAGAATATATTAGAGAATATAGAAATAGAGCTTATGTAAATATGAATGATATCAACGATACTGATATGGACTTACTGTAATGAGTGGGAAATTGTTTTTTGTTTTTTAATGTTTAAAAAAAGCTTAATAAAAATTATTTTTTTAAAAAATAGAAAAAAATGGGCTTGATCTTTTCCAGAGGGCTACAGCAATCCCCTCCACTGGATCCAACCATGACCACAGCAACTGCTACAGAATCACCAATCATGAAATTCCCAGGTGGCCCAGTAATTAAAATGTAGTATTGCAGGCAAACTCAGCCCACATTCCATCCTAATGGGGTTCAAGGTTGACTCAGCCTTCCATCCTTCCAAGGTCTATAAATTGAAGACCAAGATTGGGGGCAATATGCTGACGTAAACTGCCCAGAGAGTGCTGTAAAGCACTATGGGGTGGTGTATAAGTCTTTAAGTGCTATGGCTATTGTTAAATTCCATCAGCAGGTTAGAAATGGGAGTCAATATGATGTTTATGTGATCTGCTAATTCAATTACCTCTGTGTGTAGCCTCCTTCTCTAAGAATTGAAATGGGGTTGATGGCTTCATCTTTTTTCCTGACTGGCAGTGATGATGATGGGGAAATGTAGCTTGCTTTAAAAAAATATTTAAAAAGGAAGAGATTTCTATAGTGTAGGGTTATTTGGACACAGTTAAGTCAATTGCACTAATACTTGTTGCAGCTTGGAAAAAAAATACAGTATAGTCATCGCTTAATTCTAAACCTTGTTTTTGCCAAACAAAAGCCCGACCAAACATGGGATTGTTGAGCAGATGAAGCAATTATAGTACCTCTTATTCTGGCCCAGCACCAGAGAACGGTGCAAGGGGAATGGAAGAAATTTTACATTTTGATCAGAATTATGCTATACCTCATTGCAATTACTCATGCAGCTTTCCGAAGTACGTGGCCGGTTCCATTTAGCTAACTAAGGAAAGGCCTTACTCTCTGCTCACAGCTATGGTTCACTTCTAATTGCTCTGAAGAAAGAATTTACACCTAAGCACAACAATTAGAATTTTATCATTAAACCATCTCAATATAGAGATAAAGAGCTGACAGGAATTCAAGTTGCCAATGAAACTTCATATTAAAATAAAGCAAATCCTGGGGTTTTAAAATCCAGCTAAGCATGATTTAAATTAATGCCATAGTAACTATTTTTTAATAAAAAATGGACATCAGTAAGTATGAGCTTCTCAAAGAAAATATTAAAGCAAGTGTGCTGGCTATTTTTTAATATGCCCTACTTCTATGCAAGACCACCTATGCAAAAAATGTAACTGTGAGAATTAGCTTTCTCTCCCCTGTTCAACTTACAAAAACAATTAACCACACTGCTAAGAACACACACTTCAAGCTGGAATATGGAAACGAACTACTTAATATAAATCATTGCTTGAACACAGTAACCCAGATCCTCCCCAGAGGTAGGCTGTCTGATTCAGAACAATTTCCAAGGTAGTTTTTCCCAAGTGTTTCAGCTCCTGTGATAATACAAAGTGGAAATTAGCGTTGGGCAGTGCAAGCTCAGATTTGAAGAAAGTCAGGTATGTATGATGGGCAAGGGGGAAAAAAATGGGTGCCAATCTCTTTTTCTTAGAAAATGATTTCCTGCCACCTGTGAATAGCATTCTCCCAAACCCGCCACTATTCATTATGTGTCTTACCAAGACAAAGAGGCTTTGCCCTTCCCAGACCTCTTCACACATTCGCTGTTACTATTCTTAATTGACACCGCATGTTCATTGTCCAAACTCATTATCTCAGCCATCTACCCAACAAAAGGGTGAGTCAAGCTCATATCTCTGAAATGGTGCAGTAACATAGTTGGTAATTATTATGAGTGGCAGGGGCACTTCTCAGTCTTTCCCCCCTGTCAAACATAAGTTGGACATCTCAGGGCATGATGTCTTCTAGAAAGGGTGGGCACCCCAGAACTTTTTTTTTTTGATGAAGCACAAAATCCCCACGGAAAAGAAATAGATTCCTTCCGTCTTAAGCAGATCCATCAACACAGATTTCCACAACCTGATGCCATTAGATATTGGAATACAAATCTTACCCTCCATATCCCTGATATAGCCAAGCAGAAATTATCATCACCCCTGCTACTTTATTAATTATTGTTTCCTCAGAGGGAGAATTCATCTGAATGGATATGCAGACAGCTTGGAGGTAAATGACATTAAGTCTTCAATAGTCCTTGCTTCTTGTCCATCTCTAAAACCGCTACCCCAGTTGTGTGCCCCTGGCTCCTAATTGTATCCTGGCTTCAATTTCTAAGATTTAGCTCCTGGGACTCTGATGTGTAGGAGGAGTCCTGCAATACTGCAGGGCCAATTTAATCAATCAGTTAATTAATTGCCCTGCTCAGCATACTACTCAGGATAGTGAATAGGCTTTTCCAAGAAACAGAAAGAAGGATTGTTGATTCTTGGCTATGGCTGTTACTTAGGTAAATCCAAAATCAGGCATTAATTAATCCTGAGATTGTTGATGTCCTTATTCTTTTTTGAACAAAGCTATTCTTAATAAATATTTAATTGTTATTCCCAAATCAATATTTTATGCACCTCTTCCTCCATAAGGTAAAAGGTAAAGGTTCTCCTCGCACCTACTTGCTAGTCGTTCCTGACTCTAGGGGGCGGCGCTCATCTCCGTTTCAAAGCCGAAGAGCCAGGCCTGTCCAAAGACATCTCTGTGGTCATGTAGCCGGCATGACTAAATGCCAAAAGCGCACAGAACGCTGTTACCTTTCCACCAAAGGTTCTACTTGCATTTCTATATGCTTTCGAACTGCTAGGTTGGCAGAAGCTGCGACAAGTAAAGGGAGCTCACTCAAATAGCACACATACCTTGGCAGAGATATATGTTAGGACTTCTAGGGAAGAACTAGTGAACGGAAGACAGTTCTGTTAAAAGTAGAAGGAAGAGCTGGCAAAAGGGTCAGTCCTTCAAGATTCCTCTCTGGACAGGAAGAGGAGTTGGGATTGCTCACAAGTGCTCCAGTCACTCCTTGCAAGGAGACCGCCAGACAGTGGTGTCTGATGGGTTTAGAGCTCTGGGAGACAATACCATTTTTGGCCAAGTAGCAGTCCGTGCTTTTATGGACACAGGATTCGCATACTTCCTTTTCTAATCACTTTTGGAAATTGTTTGTTAACTGCTTTTCAGGTATTAGAAACCTTTGGAGCAACAAACCTTTAGCACAAATTTTATAGGTGAGTTTCCTTCAATCCTTAGTGAAAGAAGTTTTCAATACAAGTTTAAGGATTTTTAAAAATTCTCCTCCTTTTCCCTCTGTTCCTCCTTCTTTTTTGGAATTAACAGCAAAATAGTGATTTACAATATTGTTTTTGGAAAGTTATACATGGACAAAGGTCAAGAAGTGTTTGAAATAAAATTCTGAAATTAATTATAAGAATCCTTTCCATGGGAATATGCTGTTATTTTAATTTTTTTTAAAAAAAAAAACTCCACATACAATAGGATTGAACTTTAAAGGTTGGACACTAGTGGGAACTAAAAATTACAATTAAAGCAGAAGAACAGATGTGACTTATTAATATATTGTATTTTATTAATATAAAATATATTATATTGAATATAAACCTAAAATAGAACAAAATACTTTAACATAGGATGTATTGAGATATATTTGTGAACAATGGATCCAGAAGTTAATTTTAAGAATGTCTGTCATTATAGATAGATTATATTTAAACAAGACTGAGACTGATTTGAACATATATTTAAAAGTAACAGGCTACAACAATGATATAGAAAAAGATGCTTCACCAGATACAAAAATGAAACAGGCTGATGTCTTGATAATTAAATTGTATTTCTTTATTTGATTGCTTTTGCCTGGGGGGGGGATTGCTTTTTAACTGTTTTTATATTGGATTTTTATCTTTGTAAGCCACTCAGAATCACTGAGTGAGTTGGATGGCCATATAAATTTTCTTGAATAAATAAATAAAATGGATATATAAATAACAAAGTGAAAGGCTGTCTTGGATTACTTTCTTAAATGGGATTTACAAAAGGGATCTGTTATAGTTGTGAAGAATTTTGTTAGAAGGGATGAAGAAAAAATGAAAGAAATCAGACTCTAACACATCATTTGAAGGGATTAAAGTTTATTAAAAGTTAAAGAAAGGTATTTAAAGTTGGTTTATTTGGTCAAATTTAAAATAGATTTCTACCTCTGGTAATCCACAACAGACTTTTGCAGATCAGGACCGAACAGTGATGTTTGTTTATAGATAAAAAATGAGATATGGGAAGAAGATATCATTTGTTGCATTTTAAAGAAGGGAATAAGTTATTAAATTGTTTATATATGTGATGAAGGGGAAAGTTACTTTACACGTTTTTCTACTATGTTCTTATACATTGTTTTCTATTTTTCTTTCTATTTTTTTGGCACTTTCTATTTTTTCTTTTCATTCTTTTATTTTTCTAAGCTTATATCATTTTAATTGTAATGTTTAATAAAATTGCTATTTAAAAAGACAGACAGTGATTGGTTCACAATCAGCGATGCAGACACAAAAACCACTGAGAATGCTAGGAAGTTACCTATGAGACTCATAAGTGGATACAAGCAATTTGTGGAAGAAGCATTCCCTGACTTTGTTCAGAATTCTAGCATCTGTTGTGCAATCCAGTAATTTACTTATTTAATATGTATCCTTCTTTTATTAGTTTTATAAATAACTGAAGGTGGTGAACATATCTAACACACTTCCTCCTCCCATTTTCCCCACAACAACAATCTTGTGAGGTGGGTTGGGCTGACAGAGAGAGTGATTGGCCCAAAGTCACTCAACTGGCTTTCATGACTAAGGCAAGACTTGAATTCATGGTCCCATGATTTCTAGCCTGGTGCTTTAATCACTAGACCAAACTGGCAGCCCTTCCTCACACAAAATGGCAGAAGTACATATGCATTCAACATGGGAGATAGAATACAGAAAGGCCTATGCCTTTTCTTGAATAATAATTAAAAACAGTAAAACCTGTTCTCTAAAGAGGGAATTACTCAGGACTTGCTGCAGTCTGCTTTGCAAACAAGCAAATTCAAAGTTTAGCAATTCTCAGTCAATTTGCTAGTACCAGAAAGCAATTGACCACAGGGTGTTCTTATGGCAGAATTGTTCAGAGAATCTGTGTAACTCACTATCCCCAAGTCACATTGTCACTCACTCTACGATAGTGATCATTCATGCTTCTCCAACAATTTAGCAAACAGGAAGATTTTTTCCCCATTTACTTCCATGACAATAAATTAGACGAAGAAAATAGGATGCTAACTTTCTTCCAAAAAAGAAAAATGGAGGAATATCTTCTGGGCAACCACATCAAAAGTATCATTAAGATATTCACTCAGGCAAATAAATCAAGCAGTAAACTCACTGAAATTCACATGATCTAGAACAGGCAATCAGAATCTAAATTCAGGGATCCACACCCACCCGGAAGAATAAGTCGGAGCAAAAGCTCCTACTTGGTAACATCATCCACCAAACAGTCTGCAAAACTCTGAAAGCGACCGACAGCACACACACACAAAATTCAACCGGGATTTACCCAACCCAAAACAGGGACCTACCCAGAAATACATCATCATGCTGACAGCCAGGATGTCCACAGAGCCACGGAGAGGTGATCTGTCTCAGGTCGCTGGTTATCTCCCCCACCCCTGGTCCTCTGTCCTGGGATGTTGACTGGGTTTCCCCTTTTCACAGGCACAGCCTTCTTGACAAAGGCTGCAGGCCGCTGTGTGCCTCAGAGCCGGCCATGGGGATCTGATGTGCCAGCTTCGTGCAGGGATTGCAGAGAGGGATGGTAGGAAGTGTTCCAGGTGGACCAGGAAAGTAAGGGAGCAACAATCAGTAAATTAAGGTGGCTTGAGCATGAAATACCCGATGCTTAGAAAGAAAAGGCCAAGAAGCAGAGCCCAAACCTGTTCTTGTCACAGAGCTGGAGTAGGGCTGGCTGACAGCACGGGGCTGGCTGGTTGACTAGCTCCCATCAGAGAAGAGGTACCTCTGCTTACGGAAAAGCAGGTTAAGTTGACAGGCTTGCTGGGGAGGTATGTGCAGGGGCTGTGCTGTGGGGATGTGTGTATGAGAGAGTAAGGTAGAGAGAGAGAGAGAGGGAGGGAGGGAGGGAGGGAGGGAGAGAGAGTGAGAGTGAGAGTGAGAGAGAGAGGGAGAGAGAGAGAGAGAAAGAGAAAGAGAGAGAGAAAGAGAAGCTGGCAGGCATCTGGGAGCAGAAGCTCCAGCGGCTCTGACACTCTGCAGTGTATGTCCTGCCTCAGCATTTTCTAAGCTACCCTGTCAATAAGGGAACTGGCCGCTCATGTAATTAACCTGTGAGGTGCCAGCTTTCTCCATCCTGGTGCTGAGCCTCCAGGCATTCTTGCTGCTCTCTGCCCTCGCCATATTCCTCCCAGTCAGCCTTGCCAGGATTAAGCAGCGCTAGGGTGACAGGCACCAGACAGCTTTGCAGGGCAGCCTGCCTTCAGGCTCACAAGAGAGTCCCTGTTTGTTTCACTTCATTCCAGAGCTGGAAAATCTGCAGTCTGACTCCCACTATGGCAATTGCAAGAGAAAGTCTGGGTTCTCCCCAGAATCCCACTGTACAAATACTGGCTAGCTGAACGTCCTGCCTTGTTCAGAATATGTTTGCTAAACATTAGGATGTTGTGTTCCAGTTGGGTGGAGTTTTCAAGAGTTGCTTGACCACAAGAGGAAGCCAGATGGGATATTATATGGGAAATTGAAATAAGGGCCAAGGAACAGAACAAAGTTAACCATGTTTTCTTTTCACATTTATCACCCAATCAAAGCTAAGCAATATATCTTCTAGGTCTATCCAACTGTGATCCACAGGCTGCATGTATACCTGGACTTCTAGTAATATCGCCACAGAAGATAATAAAAATATTAAAAAATAAAAGAAGTTTATTATTTATATACATTAACTATGTTATATATTTTATATGCCACTCAAGGCACATGCGTGCATGCCTGAACGGAAAGATGTGTGCACGTGTGCATGGCCAGACATGCGTGAATGTGTGTTTGCATGCATGCGCAGCAGAGACCCAAAGACCAGCTGGCCGGTGGGAGGTGGGGCATCCCAACACTGGCAGCGCAGCAAGAGGGAAGGTATTTTTCTTTCGTGAGCTTCTGTTTCGTCGTTTGCAGGGAAACAGAAGCTCGCGAAAGAAACGCCACGGAGATCTGACCTGGGGCGACGGCACGCGTGCCAGCGGAGAAGGCTCTGTGTGCCACCTCTGGCACGCGTGCCATAGGTTCGCCATCACGGTTCTAGGTCCTTGCATGTCCACCAACTCTGAACTCAGATGCACTTTCAGGGGGTATTCTGCCACATGAAGGCTATTTTGGGCGTGAAAGGGGCAGGAAGATGGCTACAGAATACTGTATTCTCATTCACTGCATTTACATGACGCAAATATAAATTTTGGCCAAAAAAAGAAAAACCCTAGCAAAGAATACTGGATATGCTCAAAAGCAATCTGTCTTCTACCACATCACTTACTTTTAGCATCTTTATAACCAAATGTTTCTCCAATTGAGAAAATAAGCTTCCTTGGGCTGCCTTAAGAACTTTGATTCTTTTGGCAGGACATTTTCTGCCTGCTTTCCTAAGGCACTGCATTGGGAAACCCCTCCCCCACTCACTCCCTCCTCTGACATATCCCAGGAAATTTTCAGAGAGAGCCCAGGTGGTTGCCCACCATTTTATGGAACTAATTAAACTTCTTTAGTAAGAAGGTGGAAAAGACATTAGAAGAATGAAAGTCCAGGGAACACCATTTTTCAACCTCTCTCCGTGGTCCTAAAGTTAAATTAGATGCAACAAGATTTCTCTTTCTCTTTTACTCTTTATTAAAACTGAGCGATGTGTATTTACTTACCCAACCTCAAAACCCTGGCTGTTGGTGGGGGAGAAAATGAACAGCAGGAAAAATAATAATTAAAAAGTACGAAAAGGTAGAAGATATATGGAAATGAAATGAAACAGCAGCAACTATATCCATCCTGCAGCATTTAATTCCATTGGAAGAGTGGAATCATGTAATCCCAGCGTTCCCAGAATTTAACAGATCATATCATTTGCACAGAAGTGTAAGAACAAACATGTGATTGGGGCAGTTGGCATGTCTTCTAGCATGCACACCACTTTGCTAAGATTCTCAGGCTTATCTTAAGGCCAAAAGGAGTTAAGTCCTTCAATGAATACAGTAACATTTGACTGGTCTGTCATATGTTTGGACCATCATTTCTTGTGGGGTGTACAACCAGTGGTGGGATTCAGCCAGTTCACACCTATTCGGGAGAACCAATTGTTAACCTTCTAAGCAGTTCGGAGAACCGGTTTTAGGAAGAAATCTCTTTTTGTTTTTTTCCCTACTTTACAGGGCTAATCCTGTAAGGAAGGCAGGAAGGAAACATTTTGGTGTTGTTTCTAGCCTAATCTTTATTGCCCTGCTTACAGAAACTGCCTCTCTGGTTAACCCTTATTACATTGTAACAGCTAAGGCGAAGCGCCCATCGATGTGAATGACGTTGACCTGGCCACGCTCACCCAGTCACATGACCATCAAGCCATGCCTACCCAGTTGGTCATTAGGGCAGAATCCTACCACTGTGTGCAACTACTGAAAAGGCAGTCCGAACTCTTATACATATGCTATCTCTTTCAGGGAAACTTTTAGTTATTCTAGCTGAGTTATACTCCGCAGAGTATTTGGCTCTTAGATTGCTGGATGAGTTTTAACAACTGGGGATGAGAGAGGCCAAACTGCTATAAATCTAAAGTAGTTGAATCCAAGTGTCTTTATCTTTTAACAACAGGCTATGATTTCATTGATAGCAACAGGATGGAATTCATCCAATTGAAAACTAAAGCTGAAAATATCCCACGATAAGGTCTACAAAATATTTAGCATCTATACATATTTTGGAAGTGTGGAGAAAAAGTAATCACAAAATTCAACTTCACTAGTGAAGAGCTTAGTCAAACTTGTATACATTTACAATCTACTCAAATTTTATAATTACTAATATCTAATTGCTGCAGTTGAATTTAACTCCTCCAGTGTAGCAGTCATTTCAGTATAGTGGATTAAGACCAGAAGTGTATTAGTTTTTCCAGAGACCAAGGCATCCTTAATTCATTTAAATCATAAAACTATTGAATTGCGCAGGCTCTATAAGCTCCATATTGCACATGTTGCAGCATTAAATCATTAAGCCAGAAGCTCTCAAATTCTGTGGTGTCATAGCCTCTTAAACTGATAAATGAAATTGTGGAATATCTCTGTGAATAAAACTAATGGTTTCATTGGGACTAAGGCTAGATAAGTAATAAAATGACTGCTTATTTTTAACATTTACACTATGTTTATATATCGCATAAAAATAATGATAAAGCCTACCTTGCTTTTTCATAAAATAAAACTTTTGCATTGGAGATAAACAATAAAACAAATGAGATTCAAAACTGCTTTTTATGGAAAAGATGGGTTTGTTTAGCTTTGTATAATTCCTGAAATCTTAAAAAAAAAAAAGAGACATCCATTCCAGAGGTGGTATTCAACAGGTTCTGACCAGTTCTGGAGAACCGGTAGCGGAAATTTTGAGCAATTCAGAGAACTGGTAAATACCACCTCTGACTAGCCCCGTCCCCATCTATTCTCTGCCTCCCGAGTCCCAGCTGATCAGGAGGGAATGGAGATTTTGCAGTAACCTTCTCCTGGAGTGGGGAGGGAATGGAGATTTTGCAGTAACCTTCCCTTGGAGTGGGGAGGGAATGGAGATTTTACAATATCCTTCCCCTGCCACCTCCATCAAGCCATGCCCACAGAACTGGTAGTAAAAATTTTTGAATCCCACCACTGATCCATTCACACCTTTTTTCCATGTTCATTTTAGACAGACATTTTATTTTTCTAGCAGCAACTGTAAAAAATCTTGATTTTGCTATTGGCTTCTCCAAGCAGTATGGGAGCAAAATCTGACACTGATCCAGCTTTGAATGCAAATGCAACACTAAAGTCCAGTTATATTGCAATCTGACTTTTCTCTCCACTTGGTTTTGAGCAAACCAAACGATCAGCTCTTTGAGGCAAAATGGGAACACATTTGGAAAGGGATCCTGCTTTGCATTACAGGGACACGAACAGTCAAGCCATGCAAGAACATCCCCTCAGCTTTCCATTTTCCTTTGGTCCAACAAGCTGAAAGCCAAATCATAACTTCCTGGTGCAACTTTTGAACAACTCCCAATACCAGGAATGTCTTCTAATCTGAGCCCTAAACTTTCAACCGAATGGTTGTGATCCTGCCCTCTGGAACAAAAACAAACCAAGACTAATCCATCTTTTGCATGGCAGATTTTCATATCCTGGTAAACAGCTGTCATGCTTCTCCTTAATCTTCTCTTCTCATGACTACAGATAGCCAGTCCTTTTAAGCTTAGAGGTCTGGGCTTTGCAGTTCCTTGCCATGCTGCTGGCTCTTTTGCAGATGCACATTTACCAGAAGCCTCCTTCAAATGTGGATTAATGCTTCTGAAACAGCAATGTGATGCAGAATGGAGCAGGCTAGTACTTTTCTCACGATCTGGAATTTTTCTTAATGCAACTAAAATTTGTGCTTTATAGCAGCTCATCATCAATTTGTAATCCAATAATAAATCCAGATATTTTAAAAATCTACGGATGCCAAGCTGGTTCTCTTTCAATTGCTTTGTCTGCTATTTTAATACATAAATATAGTTTATACTTATATTTGTTGAATTTCAATGTGTTTCAGTCAAACAATTCTTAATTTTTGAATGGAGTCCTAGAAGACATACTATACATGGGTCAAGACAAAAATAATTTTTAATGAATTTAATTAAAAGTAAATTGAAAATAAATACAAATATTATTATACCTCACATAATAAATATTGCTCTGGTCTTATCATATAAAATTACAATTCAATGGTAATTTTTTCCCATTCATTGTTCCAGCCTGCCAAAACCCTTTTGAGTTCTCAGTCTGATTTCTATAGCCCAGTGTAACCCTTTTAGTTCTGTGTCAGCTACATTTTATTAAACGTTGCCCCTTCCCTTCTCATTCCGATAATTTCTAAAATGTTTGAACTGCAGAAAGCAATTATGCACAAAGACCTGTAATACTCCACTAAGTTGTCCCTCCTCTTTGATGTAAAGCCATCAATGAACACACCCTGAGCGTAGCTGATGATCTCTTTGCAGATGGATAAACACATACATTTGGACAAAGAGAATTTGTGGAAATAAGCGTAGTGAATATGGGGTGATAAATGTAAGTCTTTAGTGAATCCCATTGCATTCTATAGGCTCTTATTTCCTGTTAAATGTTACAGTTTTTGTTGTGTTGGAGCCAGATCTTGGGGACAGTGATTTCCCCCCCCCTCCTTTCTGTTGAAGAAAAGAAGAAGAAGAAGAAGGAGAAGGAGAAGACAGAGAAAAAATGGAAGACACTGAGGAATTCTATGACGAATACAGGTAGTCCTTGACTTACACCAGTTCATTTAGTGACCATTCGAAGTTACAACGGCATTGAGAAAAGTGACTTATTACCATTTTTTTCACTCAACCGTTATACCATCCCCATGATCATATGGTTAGAAACACAAGGTAAAGGTTGGAATGCGAAAGAATCAGATTAGGCAGACATGGAAAGAGATACTATGCATGTATTAGAATGTGGGTATTAGAATGAAAGATAAGTTTCAAAAATACCATATTTTTCAGAGTATAAGAAGCACCTTTCCCCTCCTAAAAGAGCGTGGAAAAGTTGGTGCGTCTTATACAATGAATACAGCCATTTTTGGCCTCCCAAAGCAGCACTCCGCATCCAATTTTTGTGAAAAATGGGACTTTTTTTTTGCAAAAATTGAGGTGTTTTTGCCTTCCCCCATCCCCCAGAAGCACTCTGCAGGCTTCAGCAGGGTTGGGGGAAGGCAAAAATGCCCCAGCTTTTGCAAAAAAACACACGTTTTCCACAAAAATGGGGGCATTTTTACTTTCCCTCAGCCTGCAGAGTGCTCCTGGGGGCCCGGGAGAACAAAAACCTTTTTTTCTTACTTACCTCTTCGAAATCTTGCTGTGTATAGTCCAAAAAATATGGTAACTGTACAACACTAGCACTGTTTAAAATAGTATTTAAGTTATTTTGTTTTTACCTTTGTTTCATGTCAAGTGGAATCCCAGGACAATTACACTGTATTCAAAATATTCCTATGTAAACAATAAAAACATATTTTTAAAAAAATCAGATGCTTGGCGACTGATTTATATTTAAGACGTTTGCAGTGCCTTGGAATCATGTGATCAGCTTCTGTGATCTTCTGATAAGCAAAGTCAATGGGGAAGCCAGAATCACTTAACAACTGTGTTACTAACTTAACAACTGCAGTAATTCACTTAATAACTGCGACAAGAAAGGCCATAAAATGGGGCAAAACTCTCTTAACAAATGTTTCACTTAGCAACAGAAAATTTGGGCTCAATTGTTGTAATCGTTGTAAGTTGAGCACTACCTGTAACAAAAGATGTGAAGTGAAATGTCAAGAAAGGATAAAGTATTATTAATAAGTAATGAAGAAATGAAGGAACCTGAAATAACAGGAAGCTTTGTACTGAGAAAGTATAGTAATGCAAGAAATGGTTTAATATAATTTTGCAAAAAAAACCCTACCATATTGCCAACAACTGCTTCAGGCAATATAAATATATATTATGTAAATGGATCAGAGGGGGGGTTCCTACCGGTTCGGCCCAGTAGGTAGTAACTCGGCCTACCACGCCCCCAAACCGGTTCTCTTGCTGGCACCATCTTGGTTTTTTTAGTACTGCGCATGCACATGTAGCGTGCACCAAGTGCGTGTGCGCAGCATGTCCCTGAGTGAACCGGTAGTAGCAGCAGCTAGAATCCACCCCTGACATGGATGTTATTAAACGTCTAGCATTAGAATCAAATGGAGGAAACAGAAGATGTAGAAGTGTAATCTAATCAACCAGGATACTTCCAGGTGTAGATTATGGAACAGACCATGAGTTGTTTGTATCAAATGCATAGGTTAAATTTAAGTAATAAAGAAATAAGATTCAGTTCCTTACACTCATTTTACACTTATCTTCTGTGAAAGAAAAACTGAAAAGCCATGAGAAGAGATGAGACATCATGAAAACTGAAATAGAAAAAAATATTTTCCAAATTTCAAAGAGGAAAAGATCTAAGTGCTTTTCAAAACAAGTTATCATGATAGCCAAGGAAAGACAGAAGATGAAAGCCTTGGGCAACAGTGACTGAACGCAGATTTTCAACATCAAGCAAGAAAGGACAATGTAAGATATCTCAATCAAGAATGTCAGCAAGCTAGAAGAAAATAACAAGAAAAGAAAAATGAGAGACGTTTTTAAGGAGGTCACAGAGATATGGGTCGCTAAGATAGGAATATTCAAGATTATCATGGAAGAGATCTAAGAAGCAAATACGATTAAATGAAGATGGAAAGACTATACTGTAAAATCCCCTTCACAAACAGGATTATAGAATTATAGAAAAAAGTTGGAGAGGTTTTACAAGCAATACACCAGCAATCAAAAAGTAAAGCACCAGGCATAGACCCAACAACTGGTTTAAAATAGCAGAAAAGAAAGATAAAGAGTTAACAATACTGTGTGACCTAGACATCGGAAAAGCTTGGAATATGTGGTGGCCAGACTCCGACGGCGAGGGGTCTTATGAGTTGGCCTTGGAGGAGGTGGAGGACCCTGGACAGGGTGTTGTGGCCTGGCAGGAGCTGTTAGAGCTGTTGCCAGAATCTGACAGTAAGGGGGCTGGTGGGTCGGTCTTGGAGAAGGTGGAGGACCCTGAATGGGGTGTCGATGCCGCGCAGGGCGGGAAGAGACGTGGTGGCCACCAGATACCGGGGGAGCATTGGATCAAGAGGAATGTTCCTGAAGGTATTTGGGAGTTATATAAGGAGGCACACATGCTGAGGTCTGCGCAGTGTAAGGAACAAAGAAGGAAACACAGGAGATGACAAGCCTATCATACAGACACCCCATCCCGACCGCATCCGGACCATCAGACCCGGGGGAAGGGCCCTGAGGTGAGGGATAGTGTTGTGACTCAGCAGAAACCTCCTGTGAGTTGTTTCGGGATGCAGGGCTGACCGACTCACAGGAGAGGATAACGAGCGGCTGTGGCTCATTAGGATCTCCTCCTGCGGATAAAAGACTGATGGTGCCAGGCCTTAGTTGCAGAAGTCAATGTTCGTTCCATTCCATTCTGTTCCTGTTCCTGTTCTAGTCAAGTCTCTGTTTGTTTGCAATCATCGAGAAAAAGCACTTGGATAAGTGATTTGATTTATGTAAACCTGTTTTGCTGTAGTTTACTTTTGCCAGAGAATTTATCTGTGTTTATTTTGGGCTCGCAGCCAGCATGAGCCGGGACTGATAAAAACATTCCTTTGCAAGCTGTGTGTGGCTGTAGTTTCTGAACAGGCAAGGTGGGGGTCAGAACATACATGTATGTATGTATGTATGTATGTTACATATATATATATATATATATATATATATATATATATATATATATATATATATACATACATACATACATACATACATACATACATACATACATCTATCTATCTATCTATCTATCTATCTATCTATCTATCTATCTATCTATCTATATATATATATATATATATATATATATATATTTCAAATGACTGGAACTTTGCACCAATTCCTTAAACTATAATATTTGTTTCCATTCTTGCAGATAACTGAACAGTCAGGTTTCAGGAAAGGGGCACAAGATCAGTTAGCTAATGTAATATGGATAATGGAGAGAGCAAGAGAATATAAGCTTTCCTTCTGCTTTATTGACTGCAGCAAGGCCTTTGACTATGTGGATTATGCCAGAATGTGGAATATATTAAGGCTAATGGATGTGCCAGAACATGGGGTTATTCTTTCTAAAGAAACCTTGTACAATGGATAAGAAGCTACTGAACTTAAGAGGGACTGAGAAAAGGATGCATATTATTCCCACATCTATCAAACCTGTACAGTAAATAGGTTACAAGAATGGTAGAGTTGGAAGAAAAAAAGGACAGCTGGAACTAAAGTAAGGAATTGAAACACTAACAGTGTGAGATATGTAGGAGGAGAGCTGTGTTAGTCTATGATAGCCCAAAGTCAGGAAGAGTGCTATAGCTCCTTTTCAGACTAATACATTTGATTAGAATTGAGGCCTTTGAACTATGGTGCTGGAGAAGACTCCTGCGAGTCCCTTGGACTGCAAGGCAATCAAACCAGTCAGTTCTAGAGAAGATCAACCCTGACTGATCTTTAGAAGGCCAGATCCTGAAAATGAAACTCAAACACTTTGGCCATCAAATGAGAAGGAAGGACTCACTGGAGAAGAGGCTATTGCTGGGAAAGTTTGAGGGCAAAATAAGGAGACGGCAGAGAATGTGGTGGCTGGATGGAGTCATCAAAGCTGCAGGCGTGAGCTTAAATGGACTCCAGAGGATGGTAGAGGAAGGCCTGGAGGAACATTGTCCATGGGGTCGTGACTTTGCAACTAACAACAATAACAACATTTGATTAAAATGCATGAATGTTCATGAGTTACAGCTTACTTCATCAGATGCCTCCATGCATGTTAGTCCTGATTTTTGAGATACACAGAGGAGCCTTTTAAAAAGTTCATTATGAAACAAAAAGCAGAAAATGGCAAATCTGGCCTAGTGTTCAGTATTAAGAAGACAATACTAACATCAAGCAATTACCCAACTTTAGTTGATGGCAAAAATGAAAGTAGCAGATATTTTTTATTTTCTGGGGTTCAAGAGTAAAGATGTACAGGGGGTCAGAGAAGTAAAGAGATTAATTCTACTACAGAGGAAGGCAATAACAAATTCAGACAAGATTGTGAAGGATAAAGCTATCCAGCATTCTTCTGGAAAAGCTACAAATGTTTACTAGAGGCAGGTCAAGTTGATGCGTGTTTGTCTGTGTAATCCTTAGGAACGGAACTCGACCTGATGGAATCCAAATAAATATCAACCACAGACATAATACAGGACAATTTAAAAGGATTATGGAGACAATGTAGACAAAGTGCTTTGAACATTTGAAAGTGCTAGATAAACTGAGCGTTATTATTGCTACCTACTACTGCTTTCTCAAGCTTTTAGCTTTAGTTCCTGGCTCTGGCATGTGGGCATAATAGATAAGATTTAGCAGATGGCATTTCACCAAATGCTCTTGTCTTTTGAGATTGAAGATGAACCTATGTGGAATTTTCTCCAGTGTGAGTCTAATAGAAAACAATGACCTTGTCAGCTATTTTTATGTTTTCTTAAGTGAATTCCTATCTGAGGAAAGCAAAATGTCTCTTAGGCCCCCACTTGGTAAAAGGCTTTGCAAGTGTACACCTGTTTGGCACAGTCTCTCTCTTCAGACCTTTACAAAAGCGAATAGGGATAGCTGTGGTGTCTTTGGAATCACAAGCCCATTTCCTCTCCCCTCCCTGCCCCCCTACTCCCCTGTTTTGGCCTCTTTAAGAAAAGAGTGTGGCGGAAAAAATTAAATCAATTATTCTTATGGCAAACGCACCCACAGTCAATGCCATTTGCTCACTGACTGGCAGCATCCTTTCTGAAAACGTGTTATTATCTTCCTAGGACTTTCCAGAAACTTGCCTGCATTATGAAAACAGAATGACAGTATGATCCATGTGTAAGTGAACGAAAGAAACAGCGGCTAGTGAAATGGGTGGACCAAAATGTTCTGCTTGTATTTGTTTCTCACGTTTTGTGCTTCTGGCCTTTCTGCGATGGGCCTTAGAGTGATGGTTTCATTTTGCAATTACCCTCTTAAGAGGGTAAATTTTAATCTAGCCTTCCCCAACCTGAACTGGGAATTCAGAAAACTCTATTCCACTCCATCTGGAGGCACACTCATGGAAGGAAACCTCCGGAGTAGCCCATTTAGAGCACCGCAAGACACCATATTTGTTTCTGTAATAAAAGCTTTAGCTTCCCCACTACCATAAGCCAAGCCAACATTGCTTGAAGGAAGCCTCTGCATTGCTGCTCATTTCTGTTCCGATATTCCTGCTCAAAACTCTAGTTCTGCGCAGGCTTCGCAAAAAATGCTGATTCTTGTCCGACTGCCACTCTTTATGAGTTCTGTTTGAAACTGATTATTAAAGTTATCCAAGGGGTCCAAGGCTGGGGCAACAGGAGAGTTTCAGAACTGCAGGAAGATATATATACGTCTCATGGCTGTGGAATACTAACGAAGTTCTCTGCACCCCAGGTGTTTTAACCTGACTGCTTGTAACCCTTGAAATGCTGTAAACATTTTGTAGCAGAAGAGAAGGAATGGTTTTTTTTAAAAGAAGAGGAGGATGGTTCCAACTAAAGGATTGCATAGAGCCCCATATCTTTTGCACCTGCTAGCCAGCAGCTCCCGAGGGCCAAGGGGTTTGCCCCCAAAGGTTAGGACTGCATTCATGGAAAACCCCTCTTCACCAATTGCTGCAAAGGAGAGCTTCATCCCAAGCACAGACATTCCTTCCCCTCCCCACTCCTTGCATTCACAGCCTCTACTACCACTTTTTATGGATTCCCGGGTTCTCCGACTGTGTGACATGCAGTACGGAGATCAATTATGGAAATTCCTGCCTCTGTGAACCCAATTCAGGGAGAATCACAGCTCATTAGGCCAGGGTTTGCTTCCATTAATGCCATGATGATATCCACCTCCTCCACCGTGGTTTCCCTGGAAATTGCCCAGAAAACTCTCTATAAGCTTAGTAGTCACAGGATCACCCACAGCTCAAGGGAAAGAAACTATATGCTGCCCAGGAAGCACGGTCTGTCCTCTTCCTGATAAAAGCACATATTAAATGCAGACTCCAGAGCTCTTCTGGCTGAAACACAACAGTCATTTCTATCCCACAGGGCTGCTGGCCTTGAGACCGTAGTCACCTCCCTTGGGGCTAGTTGGAAATATTCACAGCGGGGTGTTTGTGGGCTCAGACATGTTGATAAGTCTCTCAGGGAATAAATCATGATAATAGAAACCAATGAGACGACGATGCCAGGAATATTTTCATTTACCACGTCCTCTTGATGGTCCGCGAAGGCACTTTACTAACTCAAGGGCCAACTGTGCTTTGAGAAATTTATCTGACGGAATAGCTTACATGAGGTGTATAGCATGACAGAGAATTACATTATCTGAGCAGGCAAAATGCAGAGTCGCCTTATGTTTTCATTTACTGCCACAGAAGGCTGCCAGTCAGGGAGCCATGGTTCATAACAAAATATAAAGGTTTCCCCTGTACAGGCGTGTGCAGTGCTCCTCTCGGTTTCTTAGCTGTGGAAGCCAGTGTTGTCCGAAGACACTTCCATGGTCATGTGGTCAGCATGACTATACACCGAGGCACACAGATTTCTGTTAACTTCCCACCCAAAGTGGTACCTATTTATCTACTCACATTTGCAAGCTTTCAAACTGCTGGGGGTGGGGCAGAAACTGGGGTAAGGAACAGGAGCTTACCCAGTCACACAGCATTTGGGTCTCGAACCCAGACTATAAGTTTTCCGGCTGACATGCTCAGCATCTTTAACTGCTGAGCCCTGGATTCAGAATACCACTACTCAAGCAATCATAATCACAGCAAAAGAACGAAAACCACTTGAGTTAAGAATTATACATACACACAACTTACAACTGAAGTAACAGAATTCAATTTTCTGCACAATTCAGGGTATAATGGTCAATGATGAACACATCAGCTTCCAAAGAGGCTGACACTTAAAAGACCTCCCCACTCCCTTATGGATGTTGGCTAACTGCTTCCCTGGAGATGCTGATCTCTTCACCCTCTTAATTATTTATTTTACGATAGTCTAAATAAATAGCTTCCCAGCATTCTGGATTTACAATGGTGATTTGATGGACAGAATACTAGACAGGATAATGGGTTATTGCCTGTAATTACAATCCTCTGAGTGATCATCTGTGATTCACACATATGGATAAACATCACACTTTTAATCTGGAAGAGGGTCTTATAAGATGCCTGAAAACAGGATCATTCTTCCAAAGGTCACATTTCTCTGGAGATCCAGATCCAGATCCAGTTGATAGAGGCTGGATGAAGTTGAAAGAAAGAGGTTATACAGTTACCCAGCATAGGAATATCATGTACTTTATAGAAAGATAAGCAGCACTGAAGGGACGTGGTGACTCAGTGGCTAAGATGCTGAGCTTGTCGATCAGAAAGGGCGGCAGTTCGAATCCCTAGCGCCACGTAACAGAGTGAGCTCCCGTTACTTGTCCCAGCTTCTGCCAACCTAGCAGTTTGAAAGTATGTAAAAATGCAAGTAAAAAATAGGAAGCACCTTTGGTGGGAAGGTAACAGCATTTTGTGTGCCTTCGGCGTTTAGTCATGCCGGCCACATGACCACAGAGACGTCTTCAGACAGCGCTGGCTCCTCAGCTTTGAAACTGAGATGAGCACCACCCCCTAGAGTCCGGAACGACTAGCACATAGGTTATAGGTTATAGGTTTATTTCATTTCTATGCCGCCCTATTCCCGGAGGGACTCAGGGCGGCTAACAAACCCAGGGGGGTGGTGGTAGTACAGACAAGGCAACACAACAAGCAGATACAGAGAAATTTTTTTAAAAAACAATCAACAGTCACACAATGCGAGCGGGGAAGGGAACTCATCAACCCCAGGCCTGCCGGAACACCCAGGTTTTAACGGCTTTACGGAAAGCCTGAAGGGAGGTGAGGGTCTGAATCTCCGCAGGGAGTTCGTTCCAGAGGGCCGGAGCAGCCACAGAGAAGGCCCTCCTCCAGGTAGTTGCCAATCGACATTGGCCGGTAGATGGAATCCGGAGGAGGCCTAATCTGTGGGATCTGATGGGTCTTTGGGAGGTAATTGGCAACAGGCGGTCTCTCAAGTACCCAGGTCCAATATCATCAAGGGCTTTATAAGTGACGACTAGCACCTTGAAGCATATCCGGAGACCGATAGGCAGCCAGTGCAGCTCGCGGAGGATAGGTGTAACGTGGGTGTACCGAGGTGCACCCACAATTGCTCGCGCGGCTGCATTCTGGACAAGCTGAAGTCTCCGAATGCTCTTCAAGGGCTGTGTGAGGGGAACCTTTACCTTTACCTTAAGCAGCATTGCTCCTGTGGAGTCAACACAAATGAATGAAGGCATGACTCTTTGGCTACCTTACAAAAAAGGTGAAGGGCTGCCACTCTTCACTCGGAGAAACTCATTTTCAGAAGGGTCTTAGAAAGTTAGGGATGAATGTTGGTCCTAATAAAACAGTACCGTGACATTTAAGTATACAGTGAGAATGTGACAGACATCCACGCAATTAAGAACTTCCCTGTGGGTCTTCAGAGACTTGGAAAAATGATAGGTAATATAATGTATTGATTCAAACAGAAAGCCCCGATTCACTTTGGAAAGAAAAATATATTTGGACAAAGGTCTACTCTGCCCCTATGAAAAACGAAGAAGAGAATCTCAACAAGCTGACATTATAATTACTTTCCATGGCAGGATGTAAATTGGGGCAATAAGCACAGATTCCAACTTTCAACATTAACCTAGAAAAAATAAGGGAAGCAGCGGGGTTGGAAATGTACTAGGCTTCTCACAAAATGCCTTATTAGCAGGTTGGAAAGAGAAATATTTCTCAATGAAAGAAAAAGAGAAGCAATGTCTGCAAAGCGCACCTTGGTTGAAAAGAGAGCAAAGCACAAGGAGAAAGCCAGAATGTGATGGGCTTGATGTTGTAGGGAATTACAGTGTTTTTTCTGGACAGTACTACAAAAAAAAATCTTATGCAGCTGCATAGGATGCCTTTGCAGAAGGCTCCCAAGGAGCTAAAATAATCTTTTCCAGCTTATCCCAGAGAGGCTCTGGAATGGAATCTTCCAAGTCAGAGGGAAGGAAGGTTCAACAGAAGACTTGTCCCAGGTGGATGGTGAGTAAGCTGGGAAATATTTGGCTCAGAAGGCAGAGATACTTTCAGTGCATGGGACAGAGTATTGGATGCATCATAGATGCTGCAGACACTAAGGTATGATGAAAATGCAGTTATTTAAGTGTCTGTTGATCTTTGCTAGGACTCTAGTCATCAGGGGAATGAAAAGAACCATATAAAAGAGGGGTCCAAAAAGAAAAAGAAAAGAGGAAAGCATCAGTGCAAGACCAGGAGTCTATCTTGCCCCTGTTGTAAAAGCTTCAGTATGTGGCAAAATGATCTACCTTAGGGGATGCCCGATGGTATCTGATAAAGGCCATCCTTGATGGGTACAATCTCCATTCACGAGTGGCCATTCTGATACTGCTGAGCTGGTCAGTGAGGAGGTTGTCCCCTTCAGGCAGATAGATTGCCAGGGCCAAGATGAAATGATGGATGACCACTGACAAATCTGTCATGCAAGGTACAGCGGTGGTATTTATCATTTGCCCTATGAACTAGAGCTAGATAAGAGACTAAAATGATACCTTTGTAGGTAGAAGAACATGACAATGGATGCCAAACTTTTATAAAATAGGAAAACCTATGGTAGGGTCAGTTATCAGTGAAAGTATGCTTCCTGTAAGCTCCAACCCAATTACCACAAGGGAAGAATGGAGGAAATTCATATCATTTTGGCATAAGAATGTCTGGAGATATTAAAATGGGAAAGGTGAAGTCAAATAAAAAAGAAAATGGAGCTTAATCCTCAGGAGGTATAGTCTCAACACCCCTTACGTAGAGAAGAAGGGAAACCCGATTTTGATTTATTTTTGAAATTGGCCTAAAGGTTTGGGGTGGGTTTATGAATGACATATGAAGCAGTGTGGAAGAATTAAAAAAATTAGTAACAGTAACCCATGCATATTGAAAGCAAGGCAGGTTATCCCTGAAGGGACAGTATGGGGATACATTAAGGACATAGATGTTTCTTGAAGCCTTTAAAATAGCATCCGTGGCTTTGCTGTCCTGATTGGGTAGACTGTGCCGATGTCCTGTGAGCCCCATGGTATAGAACAGTTTGTCTTTTCCATTTGAAAGAATGGTGACCTTGGTTGAGGCTTGACCAGGACCAGGAATGGTAGTTGGAGGGGACAAAGTAGGATTGCTGTAAACCCCACTTGCTTGACTGTTATGTCTTTTCTCTACAGGTAAATGAGATAGTCACTAGGCAAAAAAGATGTTGCTAAGGGAACAATGAGATAAGGAGAGACAGAACTACCTGTATGCAGTACATATATTGGTCTTCCATTCTATAGTCTTATCAAATTCTATCATCTAATTATCCCTTGGTTTGAACCAATGTGACAGACAAAATTTAAAAAACATCTCTCATCCCTGTTCTCAAAGAACATCTCTCTTCCAAGACATTCCTTCAAAAAATTGTGTATTCTTATTTCCAGGCCAGCATGGCTTCTTGCTCATAAATCATCAACTTCCCCTCAGAAAGTTAGACACAGATCTGCTGGAGCTAACTCACTTCAGATTTTATCCACTGTTGTTGAGGGATTGGGTCCATCTCCTAGCAATGCTCATGCTGATCTCTCTGAACTTAATTATTCTACCTCGAAGTCTCCTCCTTTGGCTACTCGACTTCTCCTTCAACATTGTCATCTGATGTTCAGGTTAAGGACCAGGTATCCATCTCTCCATTCGTAAATCTCCAGTCTATTATAATGGTATTGAGGAGATTGGGCAAAGACACTGCCAAGGAATAGTCAGATAAGAGACAGCATAGTTTGCAGCTGCATAGTGGGTAGAGGCTCAGAACAGTCCCTCCCTAGTTTCCCAGGTTATACAGGAAACAGGATAAAAGTACATTCAGACTTGCAAGATTCTTTCAGCCTTGTGGGTCAGACTAGATAAGGATACATATATCTCTTATCTGACTGTTTCCTTGCCCAGTCTCCCAAGGTCATTCCCACATATCTCTCTCCCTCCCCCACCTCTCTCTCTCTCACACACACATATTTTACTACCAATTGGGACCCTCGCAGGAGCTTGTGAGTTCATGGGAACTGATATAACAGACAACCTATAGTACTTATGAGGTTTTCCCTCTTTGTATTAGCAAAATAATTCAAACTTTACCTCTGTTTCCAGGCACATCAAGTAATTCCAGCAATGTTTATTTACACAGTGGCTAAGCAAGCCTGATTCCTTCACCCAACATTCCTGTCCCTTACAATATTTCGGATAAGATTGGTAAAGTAGTAGCACAAAGACTTGATTTAAGAGCAACCAACCAAGTATTTTAAAGTTAATTAATTTTCTACTGGAAGACAGCATATAGCATTGACTAAATATGCATTGCTATTTATGGATTCCTACTTAGAGTTAAGTAAGGGATACAATTATTCTGGCTGGCATTCTCTCTCAGGCTGGCAAATCATGACTTTTTCACTCTTCAGATTCCCAAGGAAGCCATCTGCCTCGGGAATAAAAGTCTTATCCCTTGATGATCTTAAGGACACTCCTGAATCTGCAATTATTCAGTAGTCTTGTTCAGAACCCAACATGGATCTAACATGTCTTTAGTAGTGTAAAAAAATCTCCAGTCCATTTTAAAATCACCAGCTATCCTTTAAAAAAACAAACATTTCAGAAGTCTTTTCAGTAGTATCCCCATTCCTATAAGTTCTTCTGTCTATGAAAAAGTTTGTTCTATTTTCTCAACTTCTGGTTATCTTCTCCCAACTTCTGTTATAACCAAAATGGTTTGTATGTTTGCAAGTTTATGTGATAGGAAGCCTGGATTATGATATTCTGTCAGAGAAACCACAAATCGCTTGGTATTAGGAGGATCAATGATCTGTCCTAGAAAAGCAGAACAGCAGGACCAACTTTGGAGAAGAAGACCATTTGGAAGCAGGGAGACCAATACATGATCTTAGTGTTCTTGAAGCAGCCAAATGGAAAAGTCGGTCATTTGAATTTTTGTTGTTATTTGTTGCTTTGAATTATGTAAAAAAAAAAAAGATCTGTTACATGGGGCAGTGTTTATGGCATGGATGTTGCACTCCCATCAACAAAGCTATATCCACCCACTTCTTGCTCCTATATGTGATACTGATTGGTGCAGAACCTTTTTGCTTTGTTTTAAATGTATTGATTTGTCATAATACTATAGGACTATTGCATTTATAGAAAGATCAATAGTCCTGTGGCAAAAAAATAAAAATAAATCCTATCGGCTCTTCTCTGGGTAAGCGAGGTTTCCAATCTCTCTTGCAACCAAAGCCAAAATAAATACAGAAAATGATGATCAGCAAAAGGGCAGAAGACCAACGTGCTTGATTTTTTTTTAAAAAAAATAAACAAGTCTTCCAGGAGAAAACAAATGAATAAAAAAAAAATGTGCAAACCCGATGCCTAACGTCTCCCATAGTCTAAGATTTGGAAAAAAATATGGCATGCCTACCCCGATTTCTAAGTTATCACAGACCACTCAAATGGTGAGATTCATGCAAGAGAAGAAGAATAACACTAGATATGAAATATGACTTCAGACTGCCAATGCAGGGCCCTGGGAATAAGATAGTGGAAACAACATGAGGACGTGTCTCTTGAAAATAGTTCCCAAGTCATCTTTCTGGCATGATTAGAAGATTGTAGTATGGGTGTTTTTTAAGCACCAATTTTCTTTATTCTACTGAAATAACAGCAAGACTGGATTCAACTTTAGGCTGTATAGTTTTAAAGCAGGATTTGTCAATCTTTTTTTGCTCACGGCCCTTTCTGAACCTCCTTTTACTTCTGGGACCTCTGGTTCCCTGTAGTCACCGTTACCAGGAAAAAAGGTAACCATGGTCCCATGAAAATAAAGGGGGAGGGTGTGCGGCTCACACCGAAAACCACCATTTTAAAACAAAACATATACACATATTAAAATTCACCAATCCACAATTAAAACAGGGGCATCAATCTGTAGCCTCCAGATGTGACTAGAATACAACTCCCAGCGTCCTTCTCTTTTGAATATGCTGACCAAGCCTCCTGGGAGCTTATGTTTGCCAACACATTGCCCATCTTGTCATTAAACTATAAAAAGTACAACTGTTTATAGATACCCTTAGCAATAAAAGAAGCATGCTTCGTGTAATGTTCCTTGGATCTAGAGAAAAAAAATAGAGGTCTTTTTTTTCTCTACTATAAGTAGAAATCTATTTACACTTTATTCCTTCTAGACTGTTCTGTTTGTGTTTCTTATAAATTAGAGCATTGCCAATACTTGCATAGGGGAACCATTCAAAGTATTCCCTCATGGTCTGTCAATAAATTATGATATCCTAGTACAGTCAATATATTATAATTGTTCCACAAACAGTCAGCCTTGCCTTAATTTTTCCAGGTGGCACATGTTATCTCAGAGGTCAAAGAGGTAACTCTGTGGCAAAGCAAATAAACGAATCTAACTCTGACATCATCTTCTAAACTGGCCCACCCAGTTGCATTGCATTGTAACATTGCCACAATTCCAACAAACCTTAAAAATACCCACTTGGAGTGAATTGATACAAATTCACTCCCAGTGTTTTATCTTTGCTATCAGGAGATTTTTGCCTAGAAAAGGGGCAACATTGCGGCTCCTGTAGCTGGATCAGCTAATTTCCATCTGTTGTTTCCATTTTGCTTTTGTCCTCCAGTGGTACAGGTGACCACAGTAAATGCTATAAATAAAAAACATGCATACCAAAGCAAAAAAATACACAGGTACTCCTCCACTTACAACAGTTCATTTAGCAACCATTCAAAGTTACAACTGCATTGAATTGGGACCAGTGGTGAAATTCAATTTTTTTTACTACTGGTTCTGTGGGTGTGGCTTGGTGGGCGTGGCAGAGGAAGGATACTGCAAAATCTCTATTCTCTCCCCACTCCAGGGAAAGGATACTGCAAAATTCCCTCCCCACTCTGGGGCCAGCCAGAGATGGTACCGTATTTTTTGGAGTATAAGATGCACTGGAGTATAAGACACAGCAAGGTTTTGAAGAGGAAAATTTTTTAAAAAAGTTTGTGCACTCTGCAAACCTCCCACAAATGGCCCGTTTTTTGCAAAAACGGCCCTGTTTTTTGTGAAAACAGCCTTGTTTTTCACGAAAATGGCCCCATTCCCCCCCCCCAAAAAGGCATGAATAGCCTTTAGGGAGCTTGCAAAGTGCTCTGGGGGGGGGGGGGGGGAAACAAGCAAAAAATGGCCCATTTTTCGTAAAAAAAGGGCATGAATAGCCTTTAGGAAGCTTATAGAGTGCTCCTTGGGGCTGGAGAGTTAAAATTGCACAAAAAAGGGCCGTTTTTTGCTCATTTCTGTCCTCCCCAGCCCCCAGAGGATCTCTCTGAAATGCACGGACATTTTGGTGAAGGGGCGGGGTTTGGGGAGGCAAAAAATTCAGTGTATAAGACGCACCCAGATTTTCAGCCTCTTTTTTTGAGGGAAAAAGGCGCATCTTATACTTCAAAAAATACAGTATTTGCCGGTTCTCTGAACTACTCGAAATTTCTGCTACCAGTTCTCCAGAATCCGCTGAATTTCACCCCTGTTTGGGACTTTTTTTCACACTTATGACTGTTGAAGCATTCCCCCTCCCCAATGGTCATGTGATAAAAATTCAGACGCTTGGCAACTGACTCATATTTATGATGGTTGCAGTGTCCCAGGGTCATGTGATCCCCTTTTGCCACCTTCTGACAAGCAAAGTCAACGGGGAAAGCCAGATTCATTTAACAATCATGTTACTAATTTAACAACTGCAGCGATTCACTTAACAACTATGGCAAGAAAGGTTGTAAAATGGGGCAAAATTCACTTAACAAATACTTCATTTCACAACAGAAATTTTGGGCCCAATTGTGGTCATAAGTCAAGGAGTACCTGTAAAGATGCATATATTGTAGAATGTTCACTATTCGTAATGGGCAGAAATAATTAAATATACATCAAGAGCTGTTGCAAAGTTTAAGTGACATTTTCTTCCTCTACTCTCCACCCCACATCCCCTCCATTTGCTTTTTAGTAACTCCTGTAATGTCCAAAATACTGTCCCACCTCCTTAATAATTCCTGAATTAATGTAGCTGCTTAATTAAATGTATTAGCTCAGATTATCTGGCTATATAACTGCCCCAACCTATTCCCTATCTTCTATCCCTCTCCACGCTCAAGCGGCAATGAAGAGTTTCTTTATGGGCCATTAAAAGTGTAATGTTTAATTTATTGGTGCATTCTCAGGTGGGTGGGTTGGCTGGTCCCAGTGTCAACACTTTTAATTAAACAAGAAGAGCTTTTGCACAGAAAAGGGGCCACGTTTCCAGCAACTAATCAGGGAGCTACTGGGGTGAGGGCTCAGCTCTGGCAATGCAGACAAACATTGTTCTTCTTGCTAGCTGCGCATGACATGTCGGAAAGAGAAAATCTGGTGGGAGAGCGAGCGGGCTCACCTTAGAGCAGACAATAGTGGCAGCAGCTGCGGTTTGTTCGGGACATCATTCCCAAATTTTCCTGCTGAGGCTTACCTACTAATGAGCTTTGTGCACAAGAAGTAATGTGACTTGAAATTCTTTTCTGCTTTGCTTAAAATAGGGAATAGGTCTGACTGCAAAACACAGACCCTTAGAAGGCCCCCTCCTTTTAAAGCATTGGAGCTGAAAACCTCTATTTTTTTTCTGGGAAGTTGATTATTAAATCACTGATTGCTTTGCTAGGTGGTGGGCGTAGAAAACTGCACACCTGAATGTGCATTTACAGAGTAGGGAATAGACAGAATATTGATAATGAGATTGTGTTTTTTTCAAGTGGTGTCTTTGAATAACTGCACATGGGGCTGCCCCTTGGAGGCAGTTTAGCAGATGGCTGGTCATTTAAAATACTGCATGCCAGGTTTGCAAAAAATGACAATTTCGGAGGTTAATTAATGTATTTATTTATTTATTGATTGATTGATTGTATGGGGACATTAATGTATTGTTTTTTACCCTTAAGACCCTAAACTAAAGGTTTTCAAATTATGTATCATGATCCCCTGGGAAATGATTTGCAGTTTATTAGTAAATTTTAAGAGGATTGCATTTGGTCTCATTCTGCTGTAGGCAGGGACGTGCAGTCACTAGAGGCAAGGGAGGCGTGGCCTCACCAGTCATGAGGAAAAGGAAATAATTTTAAAGAATTTTTTAAAAATAATTAAAGCCAAGGTAGTTGCTGCCAGATTCACAGTGACTTGGAACAGTGCTTTGTGTTAACCATAGGAGGCCAAAGAACTAGGGGCCTCTTTTGCATAAGGAATTTTTCGCCTTTTAAGAGTTAAGCAAGGATTAACAAGCAAAAAATTCCTTATGCAAATGAGGCACGTATTCTCTCGCCTCCTGTAGAGGGCATTTTTAGAGGCTTTTTAGAGTTCTCTGGGAGCAACTAGCTCAGTCTGACAGAGCTCTGGCCTTTCATGAGGGGAGGGCAGGGCAGGGCAGGCAGAAGCAGAGTTGAAATCATCTCTGAAACAGCTGGAAAAGGTGCGTGTGTGGGGAGGGGGGAGGAATTCAAAAAGTTTGATCGGAAGGCAGCAGGGGAAGAGGGGGTATGGCAGAGGAGCTGCTTTCAAGCCTTTGGAAAATATATCCAATCCAACTTCTGTGTTTGTGTTTGAGAGTGAGTGAATGAGAGAGGGATCCAAGCTCTCTGTGTGCGTGTGTCTGTTTGAGAGTGGGGGGAGGGAGGGAGAGAGGGAGGAAGGAGGGGGAGGGAGAAGAAAAAGAATGGGAAAACTTATTTTGCAAGGGGGGGAAATGCTGTCGCTTTAAATTGGAACTGAGCATGCCTGGCTGTGGCACTGGATTTCAGCTTCAGTTCACAGACACAATTCCTGCAACAGTCCGCACTTACTTCCGAATGATGCCCTTACCAGGACTGAGGTGTTTTTGCCTAGTCTCTTTTATCTTCTCCAAAGGTGTCTCCTTCTGGGTAGGGTTACATTGTGTTCTGGCATTGACTTACATGTCCACTGAGCCATATCTCTTCTTCTTCAAAGAGGATAACACTTTGGTGCAAGAACCCATATATTTGGTGGCCGGGTGTGGGTGCTTAACAGATCACCCTCCCTGTCCTGGAAAAAGAGTTGAGGTTGCAAAGAGGAAGAGTCAGCAGGGATCAGCATGGGCTGGTAGGCAGACTACTTTTTTGCCAAAGTGTCCAGAGAAGGTGTATGGTTTCAGTGCTTCATTTGCTTTAATTCATTGTCCTGGGAGAGAAAGGAAATGCTTTGCAAAAACTGCACATGTTAGGCTCTGGTGCACTTGTGCAATTTTCATCTATTGGTGGGTGAAAGTCAGGACAAGGTTTCCCTCAGAGACAGGCTGAAATTGTAAATCAATATATATATTATGTTATGGGCATGGCCTTTGTCAATCAGGAAGAGGCTCTATTCTGCTCCTCTTGGCCTCGTCCCCAGACCCTCATATCCCCTGTCTAATGGACTTACTCATGTTTGGGGGATAGGGACACGGTGGCTCAGTGGCTAAGATGCTGAGCTTGTCAATCAGAAAGGTCAGCAGTTCGGCCGTTTGAATCCCTAGCGCCGTGTAATGGAGTGAGCTCCTGTTATTTGTCTTAGCTTCTGCAACCTAGCAGTTTGAAAGCATGTAAAAATGCAAGTAGAAAAATAAGGTCCACTTTGATGGGCAGGTAACAGCATTCCGTGCACCTTTGGCATTTAGTCATGCCGGCCACATGACCACGGAGACGTCTTCAGACACCACTAGCTCTTCGGCTTTGAAATGGAGATGAGCACTACCCCCTAGAGTCAGGAACAACTAGCACATATGTGCGAGGGGAACCTTTACCTTACCATGTTTGTGGGAGAGAGTTGGGGTGTTTCACAAGTTGCCATAATTCTCCAGATTCAGAACGTAACCTGAAATCATCATTGTCAAAGTGAATTACACCTTTTAAAGTTAGATTTAGTAATAGTCTTGTTTGACTTAAGACTAAAGAAGTGGTTTTCTAGCCTCTTGTCATCAGGCATCCTCCTCCTGCGAGAAACCACAGTCACTCATGGAGACTCAGGTTGGAGAATTCCATATATGACAACCTCAAGGAACAACCCTTGAATGAGACGGAAGCCAACAAAAGCCTTGATTCAAGCCAGAATTCCTTGGGCAGAAATCATGAACAGGTTGGGGCCATTGCTGCAATTGCAGAAGCCACTGAAGGATAGCCCCAGCCCTGGAAGAGATACATCATAATGATTAGCTTTGGAGGCACAGGCTGGTTGTTCATGCTCAAGATCACTCCCAGATTATATTGCCCTCTATCTCATCAAACTGATTCAGAATTGAAAATCCTCAGAATATCAAACTGGGTGTCTTAAAGACAATCATTTTTTCCAGGAATACCTTTCTATTCATTAAACACTTCTCTGAAGCTCTTTGTTGTGATTTTCTTTTCCTAATCTTTCAGATTGATCTGTTTTTACTTCCTGTTCTAACCAGGCTCTTGCTCTGCCTTTTGTTCTTTTATAGAATTTTGTATAGAGTTTATTAATTATTGCTTGTTCTAAAATCTTCTTTTTGCCATTCTGGAAAGCTGGGAGAAGAATAACTTGGTTATATAAATCAAATAAATCAATAAACGAGACCTCCAATCTATAAATCTACACCTTGCATAAAATTCTGCAACATCTTGATTACTAAGTTTATCCAGTACGCAGAACCAATGTAGTGATTAAAGCTTTAGACTCGGATCACAAATACAGGATCAAATTTTCACTTGACAAAATACTTCACTGACTTTGAGCCACTTTCTTTCAGCCCAATCTCAAAGCAGCTCATGAAACATGACATTTCTGAGAAAAATTTCTGAGACATAAATGCAAAAATAAAGAATCCCTCCCTGTCCTTCTGGTCCTCCTTCTCTTCCTTACCGTTCACCATTTTCCAAGCCTTCCAAATTACTGCAGTTTTGGTGACCAGCCTTTAGTGTGTGAACTACCTGCAGCCCTCAGAGCTACAAGAAGGTTCATCTGCTGTTTCTCCAACAAGCGGATGAGATGACCAGTGGACCAGTCCACTTCTTACTGCTTGGCTAATGACAGCAGGAAAACAGTAATGGGCAGTAGGATGAATGGGAGGAAGAAGGCACCCTTATTCCATACTCCTACCTCTAACTCTTGTTTACTGCTGTTTTTAGAAGTTGAAATGAACACTCTGTAATAGCATTAGTGGGAGAAAAGGAGACCCAGTTCCCAATGACTCCACCCAGCAGCATGCATATATGGGAATATGGATACTGCAGATAGGTGGTTTGTATATAGCAGGGCTGTGAATCTCCCGGCCAGATGCGTTATGCACTGGCTACGCCCACGCCCGGTTTAGCAAAGGGGGAAAAAGTCCCGCTACATCGCGAAATGCCACTGTGATGACATGAGTTTGAATCCATGGTATATAGCCGTGATGGTGAACCTATGGCATACGTGCCAGAGGTGGCACGCAGAGCCCTCTCTGTGGGCACACATGCTATTGCCAGCTACTCTTCTGGTTTCTGGAAGTCACCAGCTGGTCTTTGTGGGTGCCGGGGCACTGGAAAATGCCTTAAAAATGCCCCAAAATCAGGTCGTTTTTCGGGCCATTTTCAGGCTGTTTTGAGGTCATTTTTCAGGCCATTTCCAGGCCATATTCTGGGCTATTTTCAAGCCATTTTCAGGCCCCAAAACAATCTGAAAATGGCCTAGAAAACAGCCTGGAAAATGGCCTGAAACCACCCCAAAAAAACAGGCTCGTGCAGGCCAGCTGGTCTTGGGGTATCCAGTGCTCCGGTGCACGTATATACACACACATGTATGTTCCAGTTTGGGCACTTGGTGCCGAAAAGGTTCGCCATCACTGGTAAATAGGATGTGGGGGGTCCCTGCGGTTGGTAATGGGTCAGCATTGATGATGTTACTGAGTTTGGGTAATGAAACTTCTGCAAGAAAACAACCAAGCTCAGAGAACACTGCAGTTCCACCCTGATCTATAAATATTCTCGTGTATATGTGATGTGCACCAAGAACTTGATCAAATATCACCACTGTTAGTGCCAAAATATTTTTACATGAGAATGTGCAAATTATATAAAGGGATCCAGAAATTATCCAGAAGTTGACTGACCCAGGTGGGAACTTCTAGAGGCGAGTCATCTCACCAGCTATTACCGTTCCCCAGGCTTCATTCTCTATTCCACTCTGTACAAAGGGCACGTAAGGCAGGTGGAATCTGCAGTCCTTTCCCTTTGTTCTTGTCATTACACACAGAGAGGAAGGGGAGGAAAACACTGAGTGTCAGAGTTCATTAATGGAGGCAACTCAGTTGGCACCCGAGGAGGGCATCCCCATGCCCTTGGTGGGCATGTCACTGCAGGGCAATGGCATAGCTTTTCACCCTTCAGAGGGAGCACAGAAAGCTGTGCTAAGGGTTTTTTAAAATTGAATTTCAGACTGATACAAATAAAAAAACAACTGCATGTAAAACTATTAAATTTCATTTACACTATTATACCAACAGTGAAAACAAAACAAAGAACAAAAAAGAGAAAAGATGTGAGAAGAAAAAGGAAAAAATAGAAAAAAGGGAACAAGCTACATTTATATCATTTCAAAATAACAATAATACAATATAGTATTCCATTTTTAAACATAACACTAGACCATATGGAAGCATATTTTTAAATCCTGCCTTTGTTGAAACAAAACTATCTAAAAGGTGAAGAATAATTAACACCCAGATGAACATAGCTTAACACCAAGATTAATATCAGACCATCAAGGAATAAACAATATCCCAATCAAGCTAACCATAACAATACTCCAATTCTGTCAAACAAGCTAACAGTAAACAGCCCAAAGAAACACCAAGAACACTTCCACCAATATTGATATGGCAAGCCACTAAAATATAAATTGAAAGCAAGCCCCACTCCCTCCTAGCATTGATGATATTACCTAGTTTGGGTAATGAAATGTCTGCAAGAAAATAACCAAGCTTAAGAGAGCACCAAGGACCTCTCACATATAATTAAATTAAAATTTAAAATCTGGTGAACATATATCTTTCAAAGAAAGCAAAATCACTTGTTTCACTATCATCTAACCATGATATATCCAAATTTCTTAATAGACAAGTTCATTTTTTTTGGAATATAATTTAACATCAGATTAAGATTTCTAAACCTTCAATCCAACAACTTGATTCAATACATTAATTTCATTTCTGGAATGGGGTGGGAGAAAACTATCTAATGGAATAAGAAATAAAGGCAGAAAGTGTGCAATACATCAACAGCTCTTAAGCTTCCAACTTCAGCTATTACAACTTTGCTGTTTAGTAGTATTGGTAGAATATATTCAAAATGAGACAACTTGCCATAGCCAACTTGCCATGGTTAACTCGCCATGCCCTGCTTGCCGCAGCAAAGTCACCAAGGCCAATTCGCTGCAAGAAAACTCGCCACACGGCCAACATGCCATGGGAAAATTTGCTGCAAAATAATTTAACAAATCTATTTAATTATTTAAAATAAACAAAAATATTTTAATTTTTGCCATTCACATTTTATTCTGCCCCTCCTTTTGCATCCTTTATTTAATGGTTCTATTACACTATTTCTTTGATATTAGGGTAACTCTTGTCCCGCAGTGAGTTGTCATGCATTGAATTGGCCATGGGGAGTTGGCCTGCACCAAGTTGGCCATGGCAAGTTGGCCGTGGTGAATTGTCATAGACCCCAATACTTTTGGCTGTGGGAAAAAAGGCACTGAACCTTGTTGGAGGAGACAGGAAGGTCTATACTGGACCAGCTGGTCAAGCTGGATAACAAAAGCAAGTTTAGAATGTAAATTTGGGAAGTGGAAGGGCTGTAATTTTTTTTCCTTGTTCAGGCATACAATTGCTACCATGGCTGCTATTCTTTAAAACTCTTCATGGCCTGGGAAAAAAAAACCTAGATGCTGTGGCCTGCGTTCTGTGAAACAGATGTGAGTGATCTCTATACCTATTGTGAAAAAGTAATGACAGCTGAGGGAAGGAGCTGTAGGCTTTTTTTTTTTTTTGGCATTTGTTTCAAGGCTATGAAACAGCTTCAGAGAATCATAGCTAATCAGTTCTTACTGCCTTTCAGAAAGGATGCACAGCCAACTTCTTTTGAAAGAAGAAGTGCTATTGCAATGGTGGCTGCTTTTAGCCGTTTTTGGCCATTTTGTTTAATAGGCTGTTGCTATTTTCTCCTTAAATGTGGCCTTTGTGCTACAAGAATGCACCTAGCAGCAAATATAACTCCTTGAGTAGAAAGAGCGAGCCTGTTTTCTTGTATCAAAACAGAGAATGCCCAATAAAATTACTGGGTTTGGGAGGCAAATGAAAACATTGATTAGGGTAAATCTTCTGCTTCCTGATTGGTGATGGTGGCTGATGGTTTCAAAAGAAAACTTGGGCTATTGATGGAGAATGAGCTTATGCAAAACTATCAACCTTGATGGCTAGGTGAGGAGCTGTTATTTAGGGCAAACATCAGGAAATGGCCTTGGCTTTCATTTCGGGAAGCTTCCAAAACCTTCAAATTGTCTACGTTAAAAACAAAGTGCTGGACAAGGTGGACCTTTGGTATGATCCCAAAACACTGTATCAGAATGTCAACTATATATATACATATATACAATGCTATTACTGTAGAAAATCAGTGAATCTCTCCGGATGAGGAATATGATTTCATGCAATATTGCAACTCCTTGCTTTTGTGTATGTAGCTTGTGAGCTGATACTTTACATAAAATCTAAGCTATTCGGGTCCCAGAAATGGATTTGGGATTGCAACCTAGCATATTCAAGGATAATGAATAATTACTTCATAAAATCTCCAACAGTCACTACAGGAAGCGTAGGCTGGGGAGGAAGATTGTAGGGAATAAAGGCAAACAGACAACTCATCAGAAAGAATTAATCTATTTGGAGCACTCCCTTGTTTCTTACACTGGTATCTACTATGACTCCAAGACAAATTGCTTCTTAATGCTATTAGGAGTTCTAGCTTAGCCCTGGTGTTTCCCCTAGATTCACTTCCTACAGAGCGGAGGTGGCGCAGTGGTTAGGGTGCAGTACTGCAGGCCACTTCAGCTGACTGTTATCTGCAGTTCAGCGGTTCTAATCTCACCGGCTCAAGGTTGACTCAGCCTTCCATCCTTCCGAGGTGGGTGAAATGAGGACCCAGACTGTGGGGGCGATATGCTGACTCTGTAAACTGCTTAGAGAGGGCTGAAAGCCCTATGAAGCAGTATATAAGTCTAACTGCTATTGCTATTGCTACATTCTTCGTGAATTGAAATTCTGTGGCTTGGATTTCTTTACCACAATGTTGGAAAATGGGTAAATACGAGTCAGGTGGGCTATACAAATGACCTCTTCTGGACTATTACTTCACGATCCCTTCAGTCTAATTCAACCAGCAAATGCTCTTGTAGAGTGTGAGAAACACAACCATTTCATCTGCCCTTGCATTCTTCTTCTCCAATGGCCAGACTTGTATCATTGCTGTAGGCACTCCAGGAAATGGTTGGCAGAAGGAACCAGGCAAAACTGCTGCGGTTGTCCCTGGCAGTGGCTGTTCCTTGACGAGGAACTTGCTCCCAAACTTATTCTGTGCTCTATTCGGATAATGAGGTTTCCATTCTTCAGCCATATCCCCTCCTGCTTCCATTCAAGGTGAATTTGGGGATGCTTCCAGTCCTTGCACCACTCCCACCTGAACGTGAATCTACTTTAATTACAAAGCTAAACAACTAGAAGGAAATATTAGAAATTTGCAGTGGAGGAAGGGGAGAAGAGTTGGAAAGAAAAAGGAAAAAAAAAAACCACACACAAAGCAAGTTTGCTTGGGTTGGCTGTTGGCTCACCGAGCCGGAGAACAGAGCAATGATGGCACTGTGCCGCTCACTAAAAGCATGAGTGTCACTAAATCAATAATTCATTTACTTTAATGAGATAAGTACTTTGAAAACTAATTGCAAACCTGCTCCATTTACTCCAACCCCGGTTATAGACCTTAATGTAAATCGTACAAGTGCCGCTAGAGGAAAGAACTGGGGGAATCATGTGTCATCTTTCTCCCCTCTTCTAAGAAACAAAAATATCCACCGTACACCAGAGAGAACCACTTCAATCAATCAAGGCATCTGACAAAGCTCCCATCCTCACCTTGATATACCATGTGCACCTTGGGAAAGCAATGCATGCCTGATAATATGAAATCCTAAATGAAGTAAAATATGCGGCCAGGAAGAAGACAGAAGTAACCTTCTCCATGGTGATGATTAGACCACTAGGCTAGCCATATGGGCAGAGTGGCCTGAGAAGGTAATACCATACCTTAATCCACCCTATCAATCATAGCTGGTGATTAAAGCTCAGTACAACAGATGTACATGGAATGTATTAACTTAATAGGATATGGTTTTTAATCAACATTTTCTAATTTAAGTCCACCTTGGTTGAGAACATATCTGAGTAAATCCATCTACTGATATAAGGAATATATTTACTTGTTAACTGTGGTATATACTGTCATATATAGGAGGCAAAGAAATGGACACCTGAAGGTAATGCCTCCAGAAGCCACCACAAGCAAAAATGATAATAATAACTTTCAAAAACTACAGCTGTCATTGGTAGCGTCAGAAAAGCAGATCTTCAGAAGAGAACTCCCCCAAACAATATTAATAACAACAATATCTACTTATATCTTATATACCTAAATAAAGTAGATGCTGGCAATCAACATCCTTAATGCAATTAGCTAGTTTGTAGAGATAAAAGTCGGCAAAGTTCTGGCACTAGACAATTTATTAGTTTCTTGTTAAACAGCCCAATAAATTTCATACTGCCTACACACCATTTTTAGAATTTGAAAAAGAGTAATGGAGAAAAAATGAACGGATGATGTAGCAAAAAAAAGATTAGCTAGACAGAAATGGTTTTGTTTAATAAAGGATCACATTCAAAATGAATATGCATATGACATTAATTATAGATCAAATCTTCAAAGAAGGAGGGTTAAAAAAAGTCATAAAATCCCAAACCTCATCTTGACCTAATGAGTCTTGTGCTGATAGATTCTGCAATGAAAGATAAAGTCAGCATCATGTATCTGGGTCTGTTGTGTACATAAGTATATCAGTACAGAGAGAAAGGGAGGGAGAGGGAGAGATCAGCTCCAAAAGCAAAACACTATTTTGGAATGCTCACAAAGCAAATTCTATAGAAATAATATCTATTTGTAAATCTTACGTATTCAAGTCATTTTCCTATGAAATAGATCCCGTCTGCTGATTATCACTCACTGGGTTTGTCTGCTTGTGGCCAATGCATGACCAATTCATGGTCCCTCCACTATTTTTAAGTAGTTGTTAGAGACCCCTCTTACTGAAGTGCCAAAATTCAAAATTCTCCGACTGAAAATTGGAGGCATGATTTCCTATAACATTTAGGCAAGGAACAGGGTAAAAAAAGCTTGTTTAAATCTTTGAGTAAACTTACATTATTTCACAACCCCCTAATCTTCTCCCCAAATTGGAACCAAAATTAAACTCATGGTCCCCAGCAGCAAATGGATCTGATATTATTACCAGGGAGGACAGAAGAATGCCAAGGCTAATGGTCCTGGCACCACTGCAACTAAGCAAACAGTTTCTTTCTTAATTTGCATATGCTTATTTTATTATTTTTTCTTCAAAAATATTATTTTCAATAACTGAGCGGTGCTTATTCCCATAGTGTAACCTTTGATAAGAACATAAGAAACGAAGGCCTAAAATTACACAGCTTGCAACACTGCTGAAAAAAAGGTTGAAAATGCAGACAGGGGAATTGAGAGGTTGAGACATTATCTTAAAGAACTTACAGTGTTTTTTTAGGCAAATTATATTTTCTTCTTCTGGAACTTGCTATGCAAGAAAGGGAGAGCTCTATGTGAAGAAGGAAAGAAGACGGAAAGAATGAATAAGCGTTCTGAAAACTCTGCAACTGCTACAGATATTCTGAATTGATGTTGCAGATCAGCCTTCCCCATAGACATCCATTGCTGAAATGCCTCTTCCCAACTAATTATTTACACTGCTGTTAGAGGGCTGTCCTCACAGGAGGGCTGATGTAACCAACAGGGGATGATCTGATCCCAAAAATTACCATTCCTTATGTTTATAAAATGCATATATGCATACCAGAAAACGTCCCAAGCTTGGGGAACTTTAAGCATTAAAGAAAGATAGCAAATATTTAAGGGGAAAAAATGAACCGAGGGAAGAGCTGTGGAAACAGACCTATCAATATAAACATTCTCAGTATCCAGAGGTTACTGAGAGACAGGATGATCAAATGAAAAATTAAACAGAAATAGTATGAAGGAGCTCAGTACGAGATACAGCTAACTTGAATGAAATAGCGCTTGTGTGCAACTGATTTGTGTATTTATCAAAGTTTTATACTTCAAAATGACTTCAGGTGGTTCACAATACAACAGAAGGTCCATTTTTTATAAGTTATCCAAAAACACTGAGAGTGAGAGGCCATATAAATGTTCCTAAATAAATAAATAGTAAATAAATAAAATCAAGTAATTAATTTACGTTAAGAATTCTGGTTATTTGGCATTGTTACCAAAAACCTATCTCCTTGGGTTGGCCCTATGAGATGCCATGTTTTCTTACGGGTTACTTGGGAATCTCACCATTCTATGCCATTGTAAAATATATGAAACCTGGAATCGACGAACAATAAAGAAACTGCTCAATATCCAACATGAAAACAAGAGCATCAAACGTGAAAACCTAAGGCAGATTTTTAGGGGGAAAGACTGCAAAGGGTAGCAGGTTCAAAGACAGATGTAAAACCTTGATCTCCCTCAACCCTAGTGAGAAAGCATATTAGGATAGGATGGCCATGTGGGTTGAAGAAAGTAGGATCATGTAGAGCTTTAGATCAATGCTTAGAAGGCAATGGTAGAGTCAGCAGAGTCAGCAGGCATTTCCCCAGGCCAGTCATTGATTTTATACTAGTATGACATCTGAATAAGTCTGAGGATTCAGCTGAATGTGCAAACTGTTTTCACTGAAAAATTAAATAATGTGAACTTGAAACCGAGTTGACATTGGATGCTTTTCTTGGTAGTTCTTTCACACATGCAAGTCAACACTTGAATCTGCCCTAAGAAGCTGTTTTCAAGAAAGAAAGAAAAAAAGAAAGAAAGAAAGAAGTTGAGATAGTAACTTGGCAATTCAGAAAGAAGAGAAATTAATGGGGATCTAATACATTTGGGTGTAGATGCATAAGTAGATTAATCTTCCAAGATTATGCTAATTGTCAATATTATGGGTTGAACCACAAACGTGTTGTCAAGAAAAGTAGCAAAGGATGTAGAAAGCAAATTCAATGCAATAGTCATTAGCCTGGAGTAGTTATATACTTTCCTGACCCCAGGAGCTTTATTCTAAGTACCCAAGATGAACAGATCTGAACAGCATCAAATTTAATGATGTCATCATATTTTTAATTTCATTAAGTTCTTAATAAGAATTTGTTCAGTGAATAATAAAAGGCACTGTTATTCCATGCTGAATACTGTAGCTGTCCCCGTGTCTAGTTTCTGGGATTGTAAACATAGAACTACCAATAGAGAGACGTACAAACATAGCAAGAACAGTGAATGCAAGAACAGCTGGATAAACATCAGCTTGGCTCTGAAATGTTTGTTTCAGGGAGAGCAGGGGGGATAAAAATATGCAGATTGCCACACCTTGAGTCTCTTTCCTGATCTAGCCTATATTGAAGGGCTGACAGCCAGACACCAGAAACACTGGAACTTAAAGGTTTCCAACATAATTTGACAGCGTACATAAGCCAAACCAATATTTTTTGAACTTGAAACAAACATATTGTAGCTTGAAGTCTGGCTGAACCATTCTGGGCAGGTTGCAATAAAGCCGAAACAAAACCAGGAACATCTTATTTGTTTCTGAAAGCTTTCAGAGAATGCAGCTGCATGGATTATCATGGGGGTACCTAAGTGCTCCCAAGTTGCGCCCCTTTTAGGTGGCCTGCACTGGTTGCTGGTTGTCTTCCGGGTGCGATTCAAGGTACTAATTATGACCTTTAAAGCGCTCCATGGCTTAGGCCCAGGATACCTGCGAAACCACCTACTGCCACCGGTAGCCTCCCACCGTCCAGTGCGATCCCACAGAGTTGGCCTCCTCAGGGTGCCGTTGGCCAGACAGTGTCGACCCCCAGGGGGAGAGCCTTCTCTGTGGGAGCGCCTTCCCTCTGGAATGAGCTGCCCCCGGAGCTTCATATAATCCCCGACCTCCGGTTCTTCTGACGCACCCTAAAAAGTTGGCTTTTCCAGCAAGCCGGCCTGGTCTGAACAAAATAAAATAAATGATTGATTATTGTTAATTTTAATCATTTTTTTAAAATGTTATTGTTAATCTTAATTGGGTTTATTTTTTGGATACTCTATCTATTTTTTTTAACTTTTGCAATATGTGTTTTTTTAATGTAGTACGCCCCCCTAAGTCCTTTGGGAGAAGGGCGGCATATAAATCCAATAAACAAACAAACAAACAACAAGAGCTGAAGAAGCTTCTTGGATGAAAAGTTGAACATCTTCAAAAAAAAACCAACAACAACCAGGAAGTGCAGTTGCCTCTTGAAAAAGCACCTTTGGGGCAATCCTGACCTGAGTGACTGAGAATCTCCATAGACATTTACCTATCTTATTTGTTCTGGGTTTTCTGCCCTTTTCTTTTCTCACTTCCTCCAGTATACGCCACCAGCTGACCCTAAATTCCAATGACCCACATTCAATTGGTTTAAGCCAGTCTCCTCAGCATGGCTGGGCTGAACCCAGTTCAGACTTATGCCTAAATCAATGAACTATGGATAAGAAATGCATTGTAAATAAGATAAAAGGCCATTATGAAAAGAAATCCAGCAACTGGGACTTTTATATGTGATAACGTTGAAGTATCTTGCATATTTTTCTCTCAACTACTATTCTTGGTGGTAGATAGTTTCCATTTGCTCCTTAATTTGGTAATGTCCCGGTATAGAATCAGGATGTTTGTTTTTGACCATGTGAAAACTCCACCTTCACAGTTCACTTGTCTCTCTGGCCTTCCCAGTGCCTGTCAGGCCTGCAGCCATCTTTTCTTTTGGACTTCGGGCCTGCCACACTTTCTATTATTCATTTTCTATTGTGGGGAAATGGGAAGGGGGATTATATGGAGTTGGGCAATGTGTAAACATAATAACATTCTTTTAGAAACTCAAGGTCATCCTTTGTCTCTGCAACGGGTCAGAACTGAATGGGTGGACTCTGTCTTCATGGCAGTGGAAGATTGGATCATGTGATGAACCTGGAAGCTTTCAGATTCGGGTTTTCACAGATGTGCCAACATGGCTCTTTTAATAAATTGCAACTTTGAGGAACTCCCAGTCTTGGAGTGTTATTTGTTTGAGGATACTATTTGGAACCCTGACAGTGCCTTCCTTTCCTTGCTTATGTTTAGCCACTGCTACTGCCGATTCTGATGGACTTGTCTTTTTTCACACTCTCCCAATCAGAACACTGTTGTCCCAAACAGACATATTTCAGGACCATACTTGGACAAAACACACATCTTTCAGCCTGAGCATGGACCACCTGACTTTGGGCATTCCACACACCAAACGTTTTGTATACCTCTACTTGTCTTCAATGGCAATGACTTGGACTGCCTGGCGGGGGGATGACTTTGTTTGGTGCGTGGGGACGCTGTTACTGCAGAGAGACCCAGGAGGAAAAACTCACAGAGAGAGAGAGAGAGAGAGAGGGAGAGAGAGAGGGGGGGGGAGGGAGGGAGAGGGAGAGGGAGAGGGAGAGATCTCTGCTGAGACTTCTCTGTTAGAACTGGAGACCAAAAGGCACGAAAGGCTTGCAGGAAAATTGTAGAGAAAAAGAAAGCCCCACTTTCCATTATGCTCCCAATTATGTTATTGGGAACATCATGAGATCTAGATTCCAGGTAGGTTGGCAAAAGGTGTGGAGCCCAGGAGAATAACTCAGGGGAACAAAACTCCAGGCCCTTTTTTAGAGTGAGAGCAGTAACGTCATCCCAGGTAAATATGCACATGATTGCAGTCATGCCCCATAAACCTTACGGTGAGATTTGATTAGTGGTTTGTTTGTTTTAGATGCCTGTGTTTTATGATGGAGATTTAAACCAGAGTGTTAGTTCCTCTGAGTACAGATAATAGAAAAGCAGTGTGTACGCATGTTATAGCGTTTTTTCTGTGGCTGTTTCAAATGCATACTTGGAGGCATAAGTATGCATCCTTCTTTGAGGACATAGTTAGGGCAGCTCTCACGATGAACATCGAGACTTCAGAATTTACCACAACATGGTTTTTTGTTTTTGAGAAACTAGCTCAATCTCTCAAATCAGCACATCACTAATCATAACTTTAGCCGTTCTAAATAGGAAGATGCCTTCAACCGCACCAGAGTTCTCAGCTTCCACATATAGCCTCTATGGATTTCTCTGAACCGTCCAAGAGATCTGATAGAAATATTTCAAAGTTTTTAGTGGGACTTGTATATCCAGAGCACGATGATTTATACTAATTGAACAACCTTTTTAAATAGGGCAGTGCTCAGAAACTCGACTGGTAAAAATAAACACGATATTTAATAAATGAAAAAATAATTGGGAGTAGGAAAAGAGAGCAACAGCAAAAAGGATAAAACAGAAACCCAAATGTCCATTCCTAAGAGCCAAGCTCTTCCTTAACATGCATTGAGGCCATAGCAAGGAATCCTAAATAATTTGCTTTATTTTTCTTAAAGATTACCCATAAACCTGTCTTTTGTTATTGCAGCTGTATTCTTTTGCATTTTGCTTAGAGCTAGAGTGGACAACTTGTAAGCAGCAAATAAAAAACACGCTAGGCTTTCAAACGAAAGCTCATTGTTCTAAAATAAACTATGGTTTATTCATGTACACCTCTAATTGTTTATCACATGAAATGAAAGACAAACCAAGCAACTACATGATGGCTTTGCATGATGTGTGAACTGGATTTTCACCTCTCATATTTGTGTCTGTCTCCTAGATCAAAAACACCAGTGGTTAAAGATTTCAAGACTAGCAAAGTAAATAGATATTTACTACAGCATAAACTTTCATGGGCTACAATTTATTTCACCAGATGTAAACCTGGCACCCGATGCATTACACTCAGCCCACAGATTCAGAATCTATTCAGCTGTCAATGCAAGACAGAAGCCAGGTGATATCCATTCTCTGGAATAAGAGTAAAGATCTGGTGAGCCCAAAGCCTGGGGAAACCTGATGTACTGCCCAGATTCTCATACTGGCGCCAACGCTTTTTTTCTAACCGGAGCCTTGATGAGAAGAGAAATTACATACAGATCCTCTGAGGAGGGACATCTATCTACTCAGCAGTTGTGATGGGGAGAAAAAAAGAAGAAGAAAGAGGAGGAGGCTTCCAAATCTTACTTTATTTGCCTCACATGGCTAGAGCCCCCTTTTACTTCTTCAGTTGAGAGACACTGGAAAAGAATGGAGCCTTATAAAAATAAGAGATTGCTGAACATTCTCCCTCCATTCATGAGAGGAAAGCAGAAGCAGAAGGCCCGACTCATAAAACGTGAGGATTGGAAGGGAGCGCAGCCTCCATCGGCAGAGAGTATTTCTTGGGAAGGAGGAAAAACACTGAGAAGAATGACTGTGTGTGTGTGTGTGTGTGTGTAAGCACATGTGCCTTGGTTATTATGAGGACATTACCAAAAAGGGGCAATCAAGAGAAAAGCAATGACAGTGAGTATATAGGAAATGGCTTGTTGATCACGGTGACTTTTTTTTTTTTTTAAAAAGGAGTTTCCCCAAGGCAGCTAACAAAGAAATAAAATTATAGTAAAGACAAATGAAACAGAAACCATGTTAAAGAATTTAAAACAAATTAAAAAAAAGGATTTGCATAAGGGCAATCAAGTGAAACCACAGAAAACACACTCCACTGACGGGAAGAGACAAATGAGTCCGATTAAAATGCCAAGCTGCTGGACAGCCCTTAGCTAAAGACTAAAACTGTACTGATCCCACCATGATCTTTGAGGTGCTCATCTCTTCCTCTGAGCCAAGGAAGCTTTTTTCTTTTTCTTTTCTGCTTTTGCATGCCACACACTCGGGAGGACTAAAAAGAGCAATGCCTCTCCAGCCTGGCAACCAGATGCAAGCTGCTCTCCAAGCAAATACCTACACTTCATAGATTGTCTTGCTTCCCTTCCTTTCTCAGGGAAGGGTAGGAAAATCAATGGGTAACAACTCAATTTATCCCATGGGGAACTGGGAGAGGATGGAAATGGGGTTAAATCGATTCTGGTCCTCAATAAGGTTGGTGTGGTTGTCTACTCAGGTGGCAGGACCCTTTCATCATCACTTTTATCTATAGGAGGTGTTGATTAGTAAGGAACTGGGATTCTGCTGCTGCTTGTTGCAGTTAACACGGAGGAAATAGAAGCTGAGCTTTGTGCTCAACACTGAGTGGAATTTCCACAATACACCCCTCGCTTGTGGGTCCAAGTCACCAATAGCTGTATAATTTGTAGTGTGGACTTAGAGTAGATTTGGGAATGGGAGGCTGGAATGCACCCAGATATGTAGTTTTCTGAAGCCAGTGCTACTTGTGAGAACTCAATGCTGCAGTTTTCATCTGCTTTATGATCCTTCTTTCCTTAGAGACTGACAGTTTCCCACCATTCAGCCCCTGCATTCATGTTGGCAAGAGCTGGCTGCATATATACAATACAGGAAAGAGTTCAGGCCTAATATCACAAAGCTGAATTGTGGAACTCTCACATCACAACATTTTGCAGTTAATAGACTTGTGATTCTGATGTTGGTAAAACAGTTCTGGAAACTGCTGAGAAGGCAAAAGTGATTAGGGAAGAATGATACTGAGGGATGTACATTTCAAAATCTGGGATTATAAAAATGCACGATACATGGCAGCTAACCACAGCTTTTTGCACAGTACTATCCCTGTGGAACCAGCAAAACAACAACATTATTTCCAGTAATTCTTTTTTATAGGTGAAACAAGGGCCATTCCACAATGATGGACCAAGACTATTAAGAAAAATGGTTTTTAGATTATTTACAAAAACATCTAGAATGCAGGCAAGTCATTCAGCCTCAAATGGAGCGGTTTGCACAGAGAGATAGATATTTCACTCTGAGCAGAAAGGATTTGTTTGTTTGTTTGAATATTGTAAATATGGAAGAATAAAACAAATATACAATCCCAAACTAGGAAAAGAGACATTTGATGAAATTATGAAGATTACTTATATTTATATAGATTCAGTTTATTTTGCATGGTTATCATCCCATATAGTTAAGAAATTTAAAATCATACTTAGTTTGAAGAGCAGGTGGTACTTCATCTTAAATGGATAATTTCAGCGTGCTACAACCAGAGGTGTACACGTTTAAGTGTCTGCTCCCCCTCTCTCAAGGTACCGGGTGAACATTTCAGCACTTTATGTAATTAAAGTTCTATTTTGAAAACAAAACCATCTTTTAATTCTTTTGGCTGCAAAGAGAAGTCTTGAAAGCAAATGACTGATGTTTGATGAAAACAGAAATGGTGGACCGATAGCTCAGTGCCTGTTTTCCCTTATTGCAAGCAGAAAGAGATTGCCTACATGCAAAATGTGCACATATTATTTATTTAGTAAATTTATCTACATGAAGTGACTCTGGGTATATAACAACCACTAAAACAGAACAATAAATAAATAAAAAGCAGGCATTATTAAAAATGCAACCAACCAGTTCAGGAGAAAAGAGATTAGATATAATGCTAGAGCCTTCTTACAGGCTAACCTCACTTTGGTAGCAAAAATGTTCAGCAAAGAAGTCCAGATAATCTATTTCTTCCAAGAACCTCTGAAACCTTCTCAATCATTTTACCTCCAAAAGGTAGGCTAGGTATGGTGTTATGGCTTATTGAGGAGGGCGTAAACCAGAGCCTCCTTAAGGGGTAAAGGAACAACCCCCTCACTCAGAGATGAATTAAACACTGCTAAAACCCACTAGTAAGAAACCCTCCTGCCCAAGCCAATTTAACAAGCCAGGAGGGGCAGAGATCTAAAGAGCAGATGGCTGAGTTCACAGTCCTAAGGACTCTCTCTACTTCTTCAGGTCCAAGAGGTTCAAAGTGTTCCCTGATAACCAGAGAAGATTCCTTCCCAGGTATCTCCTCTGGACCTGTGCCAAAGCTGGCAACTTCATTGACGGATCTCTGCACATCCCTTCAAGAGGTCCTCCTAACCCTCTTTATTGAAGAGGGATTGTACCTCCTGAAATAGAGCTGTGGGGTTGCTATCTGCAGAGACACATTACGGGTGGAGAAATACTGCCATTTTCCTTCATTTACTGCCTCGAGGTAGTCCTTAATATTGGCTCTTACCAATGTTAGGTGATGTTGAGTTTGCCCTTTGTTGAGCATCAGGATTGCTCGAGACCTTCTCTTTTCTCCTTTCATCTCCATCAATTCGTGTGTGTGTGTGTGTGTGTGTGTGTGTATTGGGATCCTTGAGAAGGGAGAGGTTTACACAGATAGCAGAAATGAATCTGTCTTGTTATAGAATTTATGAATATTTCTTAAATGACTTAATATTTTAAGTATCAAAACAAAACATTTTCTAGATCAGAGATGGGTTGCTCCCAGTTCGGCCCAGTTCAGTCGAACCAGTAGTGGAATTCAGGCCTGCATTGCAGAATCAGCAGTGACCCAGTCCCACCACGTCCCTGAACCAGTTCCCAAAGGCTGCTGCCATTTTGGTTTTTAGTGACTGCTCATGCAGAGTTCACTGTAAATTGTTCTGCACATGCACGAAGAACAATTTACATTGAACAGTGCACACGCACGCAGTGTGCATCTGATACGCAGGTGGGTTGCAAACTGGTAGTAAAACCGGCAGCAACCCACCCCTGTTCTAGATCTCTAACCCAGTAAAGCTATAATAAATACATTTACATTTCACATTATGCCAGGCTTCCCAACTCAAAATCAGGAGAAACTACCCAGTTACTAAACACAGATGGGGCTAGATTAGAATCTTGATTGCATTTTAGAATGAAGCATCTCAAAGCGCTTGCTTGCCCTCTGTCTATATAAGAGTGCAGTTCATTCTTACACCCAGAGCACTGGTATCTGGCATTTATTTTTCCTGTGCTTTAACTCACACCCCACTCGGCAGTTCTCACAATTACAGTGGTATAACAGATGGCAGGTGACCCTTGATGTAACTGCCATGCCTGTTCTTAGAAAGTGTAGTTCACATCATAATTCTCAAGGTCCCACAAACTCTGCTCCTTTTGTGGATGGATGTGATATTGCAATGTTGTTTTCTTTTAAAAAAGGGCAGGATTGCAATATTGTTTTAATCACTCAGACCCTCCCTGGCGAATCTTTAGAGGGCTTTTGTTTTGTCTGCTTCTGCTAACAAAACAGAGTAGCTGAATTTTGGGTAGTGCTGAAATCTGTATTAAACAACAAGAAAATAAGTCCATTTGCCATGGCTCAACTTTCAGACACCTTTACCTGGATGACTGAGAATCTTCATCGACATCCTGCCACACACTTTGGGGACGAAACCTCTGAGATTGGTGCAGGAGGAGTTGGTACATTCCAACAACTCTCTGCCTAACTAACCAACTTTGACTGCTGAAGCTGCTTGGATGAGCAGCGAAATGTCTCAAACTGACAAGAAAACCGGTTGCCATGACTCAACTTTCAGACAGTTTCACCTGGCTTACTGAGAATCCTCAATGACATAATGTAACATTAAACAGTTCTAAAACCAAAAGGCTTTAATAGGAAATGGACAATAGAAGCAAAATGAAACACTGTGATTTTGGTCCAAATTGTCTGCAAAATTTCTAACAGGTTACACTATTAAAACATCATGCACTGAAGAACAAACCATTGCATGTTTGATCAAAGAATGAGGTTCAGCTGTATCACTCTTTTATGGAAAACAAAATTAAAATGGGTTATGCAAAACAAAGAAAGTGATTTGTCTTCTTTACAGTATTTTGTTCACATCTATCACGGATTCTCAGAATGCAGGGGGGAGAGCAAAGGACGCCCTCTGGAGCCCAAGGCAAACATCTCAAATAAGACGCCCCTCCATCTTGGGAAAGCTCAGTTGCCAAGTCCATCTCCACAAGCCTCAACCATTGAGGCTAGGAGTGGAAAGCAGGGAAGAAGATATGGCTGCTTTTGCCCTGAAAGGATTTTCCTCACTTTTTCAGTCATGCCTTCCCCCTTTCTGTTCAATGGAATTTGAGTAAGTTCTTCTCTCCCTGTCTCATCCACGTACATATAGCATTCACCCGCCTCCCCTCAGAAGATCACCAGTTAAACTCAGAGGTGGTATTTAGCAGGTTCTGACCAGTTCTGGAGAACCGGTAGTGGAAATTTTGAGTAGTTCGGAGAACCAGTAAATACCACCTCTGACTGGCCCCGCCCCCAACTATTCTCTGCTTCCCAAGTCCCAGCTGATCTGGAGGAAATGGGGATTTTGTAGTATCCTTCCCCTGCCATGCCCACCAAGCCACATCCACCAAGCCACGCCCACAGAACCAGAAGTAAAAAAAATTGAATGTCACCACTGGTTAAACTGCCTGAAAGGTTTTCATTTTTAGGCCTATCGTATCTGAATTGTATAAATCCAGATCAGCAGATGGAACAAAGTGTTAACTTTGCTCTCTTCCCCTCTCTTTTTTTAACCACTGTGTGTTGCCCCCAGGTTTTTTTCATCTCAGTTATGGCAACCCCAACTCACACAATCAGTACTATCGAAAATACAGAGCAAAGACTGGGTGGCAAGAGAGGCCTCTGTATCCAAGCTGGCTTCCTTTGTTACTCATGATTGAGAGAGAGTAGTTGAAGAAGGGGAACGGATTCTTATCAGAAATACAGATCCACTGCTATATTGGTCAGAAACAATTGCTTTAAAAAATCCCTCTACAAACAGCCCAAAGTGTTTCAAAATTTGGCTAGAAGGAAGGATAGTGCTAAGGAAGCCCAGATGCAAGGTTAAATACAATATCCACACCGAACTCTTTCACCCCGAGGTGTTTACTTATGCATTCCTTTAAAAGTAGAAGGAGAAGGGTTTATGTCTTTTTTTTAAAAAAAATCTCAGTTGCTTAATTTCATTGCAAGTACAAAAAAATACGCTTCTTCTACCAGTTGTTATTGTCTTCAAATTGGCACCAAATTCCTGCAAATAAGTTGCTGTGGAAGAACTTGTTTTGTGTGTGTGTGGGTGGGTGGGTGGGGGTTGACTGGCAGACAGATTTCATAAAGGTGCTTGGCTTTTGGGGGGTAAGAATACATCACTATTGTTGGATTCTGTTTATCTAGCAATTCATTCTTACGCATCTGCAATGTGTAATGCCAAAATGTTGCACTTTTAATGCCAAAATGTTGCGCTGCTTTTCGTTTCCTTCCATAATACAGAGTGGCCCTTGTTGCATAAATGTTAACATCTGCCTTGCATCTCTGCATTCAGGTATTTGGTGAGAAAGAATCAATTAATGCAAAGAAGTTAAAGATGACAGTTCCTGCTCATTTACTAGAAGTATTACCATAAATTCTACCAGTGACAGAGAATTCCATTTAACAAATACAAAATGTATTATCTTCCCTTGGAGTCTTAAAATAATTGACTCTCCTCTCAATAATGCAAAAGAAGGAGGAGGAGGAGAAAAAAAAAGAAAAATGTCTGCTTTGGAGAGATGACTGTCCCTTTGTGCTACAATTAACAGGTTTATATTATTACATAAATGCCATTATTATTTTATTGTAAATAGTACAATTTCAAGCATTACATTTAACACTTGGTTCTGCTTAATGTACTATTCCAGAATTGCTATTATCATTCTTTCACAAGAATCCTTAAATGTTCTACCTATGTTGTTTCTTCTTTGATTCTTAGAACCAAGGAAACATTTGGTGGTACAGTGTTTCCCACCCAAATAAGACCAAGTCTTATATTATTTTTTTCTCCAAAAGACCCATTAGGGCTTATTTTCCAGATATCTCTAAATGTGTCCATCTAACTGACAATCTTAACTGGGGCTTATTTTGGGGATAGGGTTTATATTATGAGCATTCTGAAAAATCATGCTCAGGCTTATTTTTTGATTGGGTCTTAGTTTTGGGGAAACATGGTAGGTAGGGTGAAAATTGTCAGTCTGAAGGTATATAGAAAGAGGTTGTTGATCGCTGTATAACAGATTTCACACCAGAATCAAACCTCTGATACAGTACCGGCCCAGGCGTGGATTGTGGCAGGCACTACTGCCAGTTCGCTTGTGGGCGTGCTGCGCGTGTGCATGCGCAATGCAATAAAAAATTTTCTGTGCATGCACAGAAGCCAAAAACAAGATGGCGGTGCTTATGGTGAGCCATAGGCAAACCACTACCAGTTCGGCTGAATCGGTCTGAACCTTTAGGAACCCACCACTGTACCGGCCCCCTTCTAGGCCAGGAGGCTGATAAGCCCTGATGTCACAGCTTCATCAAGAAAGATCTGCAATTCACTCCTCTGATTAGGAATGTGGTGAGCTACTGTTTGTTCCTGAGGGCCAGCAACACTTGCCAACTCTGCTCTGTTCATTCCCTGAGATGTAGGTTGATTTCTTAGTAGCGTCTGGGAGTAGATTTACAGCAGGTTTCGGGAAACTATGGCAGTGTGACTTCTGAACAGACTTGGGCAAATGCTCTGCATCCCTAGATTATAATGATTAGCAATGTCTGTTTTAAACTACAATGACACCAGCATGATGATATGCAGGTAATGTTATAATCACAGGAATGTCATAATTATGTATTTTTCTATGATGCGAGTCTGATGCAAATACACATGCACACAGACACTCACATGTTATTTGTCTCTTTTGTCCCCCCCACAAGGATATCCTTGTTATTGTTCTTGTTGCTATTGTTGTTGATGATGAGATTGAAAAGGGCTCAAATTGTATGTGCTTAGAAATCAATGTTATCATCAAAAAAACAAACTGTTGCATTAACTCATTGCATAAACTGATTGTTTTGCCAGCCTCTAAAAACCTGGTTTTATTTATTTATGTCTTCAAGTCAGAGTTTGGTGACTGGTGACTGCCTGGATATGTTTCTGCAGGTTTCTTGGCAAGATTTCAGATTTTTGCCATTGACCCCTTCGTAGGGCTGAGAAAAACTGACTGGGACAAGGTCACCCAGCTGGCTTCATGGCTAAAGTGGAACTAGAACTCACACATTCCTGGTTTCTAGCCTGCAGCCTTAAGCACTACATCAAACTGGCCATCTCTCAACAACAACAAACAGCTGTACTTAGCTCTGAATCAACTTTCTGTACTAATTCTTAGTACAAGTAGAATGGCCCCATAATTTTTTTAAATTGGTTGCCAAGTTGAAACTCCATCTTCCATTCAAGAATTTACATAAATAAATAAATGGCCAAAATATTAGGAAAGTCAAGAGAAATGGCAAGAATTATCAGATGCATAAGAGTAAACTATGCTTATATTCTTAATCTTTCATAAAGTACAGGCATCATGATAGTAATAGATAGATTTGCCTGAAGTGAATATATCAACCTATTTGGATATGGACTTCACTATAGAGATTGTCTAGAAGTACAGAATAGAAAAAAAGACATTTATGGATGGATTCAGTTTTATGAAAACAACTTCATGATGAGCAGATTAAATTCTTAAGGTGTCTCAAGTTAACTTTTTCATTCATTCCACAATCATTCTGATAAATACAGCATCTTGAGTGCATTATATCTGCTCTGAAGGGTTACCTTGATATATGACATATTAATATCAGAATTGGAGAACTATTATTGGATTAGAAAAGCCTTGACAATTTACAATATTTTCTGGAGCTCAGAGGGAATTGAGTCCAATACTGAGAAGGCTCAATATGCCATATGTACCTCATGAGCAAAGTGAAGCGAAGCAAAACAAAGCAAAACACACACAAGACAAGGATGCCAGCTAATTGCCAGTTGTTACCGTTTCAGCCACACAAGCAGAATATTTGTTTCTAAGACTTGTTGACTTTGGCTATAATTTTTCTTCTTTTGTGTGCACTATTGTGTGCCCATGTAATGCAAAGCTAAGGTCTGTGCTATCAGTTCATAATGAGTACAATTTGAGTTCATTGGCCTTATAAAACCTGGTGTGAGTTTATCCTTGGATAGCAGGTTTGCTGTTTGCCTTTGGAAATGGACAAATTTGAGGAAAGTTGGTTAAAATGACAACTGCTTTTAAGAATGAATTTCTATTAATTATGGAGGATAAGGGTGCCACTAATATTTGCCCTACATTTTGTCCCAACAAGGATTTTTTTTAGCTGTCCATTAGAGATTACCTCCCTTGATCCAAAGAGAGAAGTACTAATTCTACTATTTGAACTAACAGAAACAGAGAACTTATCACTCTGTAAAAGGATGAAAAGCACTATGTGAAAAATGGCCAAATTACAGGAAAATATCTGCTATTCAATCCTGCAAACCCGAATTCATCCACCCAGACATCCCCCCTTAACAATGTTTGGCAAAGGGGCATTGTCTGCCCATCTCAAGCACCACAAAATGTCATATTTTATCTTGATGTGTCAGGATTTATATAAAAAGGGATAGTTCAGCTCTAAATGTAATGAGTTAGAAGAACAGCCCTCCAGTGGCTTCCTTGAGCGTCGATACCATTGATTGCTAAAAATAACTAATAACCTAGGTCTGATCCCGGCTGGGAGCTGCTCAGAACAGGATCATAAAAATCACGGTATGCAACTACTGAAAACAGGTGTGCTCCCTGTACAGCAGTGGCTCACAGGTTGCAGCATGGGAGGAGAGTGTCTGCACATCAAAGCAAGAAGCATTAGCTGCTGTAAGGGTGCTCAAGGCAGGCTGTTTTCCCGCTGTCCAGAATGGCACAAAAGATAACCAAGGAAGGCTGTGTGTGAGAGAGAGACTGGGTGGAAATGACATTTTCCTGGCTTCAACATAATTTGATATGTGTGGGTCCAAAGAGAAGGTTAGGACAGAGAGTGTCAATACTTAGATGTTGCAGAACATATATAGCATAGCAGTTATAAAAAATATTTATTTGACCGAGGGAGAATAAACAACCCATTTTTGTTTTTAAAATTTGTTTTAATATACTAAAGAAAAAAACAGAGAGAGTCAAAGGAAGGCAAAACAAATAAATAAATGAAATAAACAAGCAATCATGAAAAGATAACAGAAAACATGAAACATAAATCCTGTGATGCCATTGGAATGATTTAAAGGTCAACACTGTGCAGAGCAAAATGAAGGAATATAAAGTTGAACTATTTGACCAGGGATACACTATCTGATAATTCTTAATGGTCTTTTGACTGAACTAGGAATGGAAAGATGATTTCTGGATTGCATATAGATAAAAGTTAGGCTATGGGGAGAAGAGTTTGTTATTTATATCTTTAAAAGAGGATGAAAAGTTACTAGCTTATGTTCAGTGTGATGAAGCCACTACTTTATTATTGTCTTAGTTGCCTTTTTCTTTTTTCTGTACCTTCTGAACTTTTCTTTTCCCCTTTTTTTCTAGTTAAGTTTGTGTTAGTTTTTACAGTTTATTAAACACATCAATAAGCTTAACAAAAAAGAAAACATTACATGAAATATAAAGTCCTTCAGCCCAGTTTTAGCATCCAGCACAGACCACATGGAATCACAGTGATCAATCTTTGTGTTATGCCAAAAGAGGGACAATTCATAGAAAGAAAATGAATAAGTGACATTTATACAAGATTGCAAATCCTTGGTCACCCATTTTTCTAACATGTTAAGTATAAAAGCATTTTTTTCTGCACTCCATGCTTGGTAATTCCACAGTTCTTTGAACAATGCTTAATTCCACCTTTTTGGCATATAGTTCAAAAGCACATTCACATCTTTAAATCATATGAATCTTTATAAGAACTTATTCACCAACTTATAGATACTAAATCAGAAGTCTAATATGCCTGCTATATGCATCTGAGGGTGGCAGATAAGATATATTGCGAAGTTGGCACTTTCCAGTTGGGTTGGACTGAAATTCTCTTATCTCCAGGCAGAAAGATTGTGCTGACTGGGTATAACAGGGGTTTCAGTCAAACATTTCAAAGATGCAAGTTGGTTAAGGAACTTACAGCCAGAGTGGGCAGGTGATCTGTACATATAAAGAGATACGTATGGCTAAATAGGATATGCAGTTGGATTCAGGAAATTTAGAGAAAAAAGCCATGATCAAGGATTGGATTCTAGCTTCATTTGGGCAGCGCATACTGACTGGTGAAGGGAAAGTGTGTTTTAATTATCAGGGCAACTGATTTTCAAGGAATATAGAATTCTGAAACTAGTTCAGGAAGAATCACTAGAATAAATTGATTAAACAAAGAAGAAAACAAATTAGGCCTCTGAAGGAATCCTTTTATCCACACTAGATTGAATTGCTTTGGCAAACAATTTCTGGTCAGTGTTAGCCTCTGTCTACAGGTAGTATTCGACTTACAACAATTCATTTAGTAATCATTTGAAGTTAGAATGACACTGAAAAAAGTTATTTATGACATCTCCATGGACATGTAATTGGAACTCAGATGCTTGGAAACTGCATTGATTTACTTAACAAGTATGGCAAGAAAGGTCATAAAATGGAGCAAAATTCTCTTAACAACTATCTCACTCAGCAAGATAAATTTTGGGCTCAATTGAAGTTAAGGGCTACCTATATGCTTTTGAATAGTTCTTTTGGAAATTTTGCTCCCAAAAAATAAAACATAACATAAAAGTATTTTACATTTGTGTTCTGTAAATGAATAATGAAAGTGAGTGTGGTGCAGTAGTTAAAGTGTTGAATGAAAAGCAAGAAAATCCGGTTCTTGCCCACTTTGGGTTGCAGAAGTTCCCTACATGACTTTGGTCCAGTCACAATTAACTGGTGGAACAGTTTGCCTCCAGAGGTTGTTGGTGCTCCATCACTGGAGGCTGTTAAGAAGAGATTGGACAGCCATTTGTCTGAAATGGTATGGGGGTCTCCTGCTTGAGGTGGGCATTGGACTAGAGAACATCCAAGGTCCTTTCCAACTTTGTTATTCTATTGCTCTCCCTTAGCTCAGTCAATGTCACAAGGAGAAATCAAGGACAGAGTACCACTGATACCACTTTGAGCTCCTCTACAAAAATCAGGATATAAATGTAATAAATATATGAATAAATGAATGAAAGATACATACTGGAGATGATACAAGATCAGATAAGGCCCTTAGGAAAACATTATAAGATGCATTAAGAAGGATACTGCCTTGATCACTACTCTATTTTAATGTTTTCTATTACTACAGGGATCCCCAACCCCTGGTCTGTGGCCTAAAGCCCATTGGGAACCAGGCCGCAGCCCTTTGGGTCTGCGGCCCTGGCCCATTGAGAACCAGGCTGAGCAAGCAGCGGGTTAGTGTCCATGCCAAGCTGCATCTCCCCTCTCCCCTCCCCTTGGCAGCCACCGGTCTGCCAAGCCAGAAAAGTTGGGAACTGCTGTGTTACTTGATATAAAGCACTCAGAGTCATTTGGACTTGAGCACAATAAAAATGCCTAGGCAAGTAAATAAGCAAGTGATAGATGATAGATAGATAGATAGATAGATAGATAGATAGATAGATAGATAGATAGATAGATAGATAGATAGATATACTTGAAGTTTGAGATTGTAGATGAAGCCAGCCATGCAAGCTAACAATGCACAAGTCTGTTCATTTGGTTTCTGAATGTCTCATTTTTCCAGTCTTAAGTTTGAATTGGTTTCTTTGTTTTGCCTGATGTTGCTTTAACTTTAAATATCCACTGTGTGCATTGTTTATGAGCATTTCATATAACTTTACCAAATTTTGCAAGTTGTTTCTCTTTTTAACTGCATCATGTAGATTATTTTCACTAAAAATCATATGTTTTCATGCACTTCTTAGAGGCATACATTACTTAAAAATGATGAATTTTGCTGTAATTCAGAGAAGTATGTATGCTGAATGGCAAATACACTTATATTTTACTATTACTTCAAAAAGCACACCTTAAAATGCAAACCAATGATCTGTTCCCCCATCTTTAAGGTGAACTCAAGCTGAAGTTGTTTTTTCCATGCATGACTGCAAAAGAAGAGGGAATTCATTAATGGCACCAGTCCCAAAAAAGTTCGGAAGAATGACTAATTCCCAAAGGTAATTTAAGGAATTATTTATACATTCTCAACGCATAGAATTTCATGAAAGACAAAGTCACAAATTTTATAGCCAGATGAGACATGGAACTATTGCAACTAAGAAAAATATCAGATAGAGGGATGGAGATAGAGAGATCAGAAACAAATCTATTTTGCTTGTTCATTTGGCTGAAAAGTTGCCATTATTGTCCCATTTTTGCTGAGAATGTCTATGTTAGGGCACATATAAAGAAACATGAAAAGCTGACCATTCAAGGTAGCCAACAACAGAGCTTAACAAAAAAAATGCATTGCCCCTCCAAAAAACTTGTACGCAAGCCATAGACACACAGTCCCACATCATCTCTGTCCAGTGGTGGGATTCAATTTTTTTTACTACTGGTTCTACTGGGCGTGGCTTGGTGGGCATGGCATGGCTTGGTGGGCGTGGCAGGGGAAGTCTACTGCCAAATCCCCATTTCCTCCTGATCAGCTGGGACTTGGGAGGCAGAGAATAGATGGAGTGGGGCCGGTCAGAGGTGGTATTTACCGGTTCTCCGGTAAACTACTCAAAATTTCCGCTACCGGTTCTCCAGAACTGGTCAGAACCTGCTGAATACCACCTCTGTCTCTGTCCAAAGTAAACTCCCAATGACCATGATCAATATGGGGCCTGTGAATTCTGGAAGTTGTTTTCCAATACATCTGGAAAGTATCATCTGGTATCAGAATATATGAGACCACTCTGGGAGGAGGGAATTCTGCAGGACATCTCAAGGTTCACCAACCGGTATCCACTTTTTTCCAATAGTATCTGTAACTACAGCACTGATATTTTTTTAAACAACAACAACAACAATATAAACACTGAAATGATCAAGAAGCTGAAATCAATTACTTGTATCATGTCATTCACCTTTTTTTTTTGGCTTGGTTGTTTTGAAGTATAGAATATTGACAGGCCTGGTCAATACAATCGGCTGCAGCTTTTGGTTTCTAAGAACTTATAGATTGTTTAGTTGTCACCTATCAGAGGCTAAGCAATGAAGGGTGGCTTTATTGATTCAATTTGCTTTGCGAAATGGAGGATAATGCTATGATCTGGTGGGTCCTGCTTCAATGAGAGAAATATGCTTAGACTGAGATGCACCACACCTATTACTGCAGATACAATTATAATATTGATAATATTAGAGATGCAACATTGTCAAAAAGATGTTAGAGGGAAAAGAAAACATGAAATAAAAAAGGAAATCCAGTGGCAATAAATCTCTAGGCTGCAACTAGAGAAATCTGTGTTCTTAAAATGGGGCAAAACTATTACAGGATAAATACATTTATTTTAAAATTAGTGATATAAATGACAGTTGTGATATCTAAGATGTGAAATTTTATAGATACTTAAATACCTTTTGTAAAGATTGTCTCTTTCTATAGCTTAAATACAAGGACAGAGAAAACAAAAAGAGAAGGATATAGCCATGCACTGGCACTATCCTTTATTTTTATATATATATATATATATATATATATATATATATATATATATATATATATATATATATATATATATATATATATATATATATATATATATATATATATATATATATAATATATATAATATATATAATATATATATTTTATATATATATATATATATATATATATATATATATTAAAATGAACCCGGTTTTTATCCCTGTGGAATGCCAGGCTAAGGTATGTACCTTTATAAAAGGGCAAATGCCAAATCATAACAATAAAATTACAAAGTTGAAGGCATATTGTTGAGCCAACAAAGAAATCAATCTAATTTTTTTTTAAGTGAAAAGGCCAGGATGGGGGGGAAAACACTATGTTGGTGCCAAGAGAAAGCAAGGTCAGCTCCAGCTGAATCTTATTTGGCAGGGCATTCCAAAGTCACTGACTCAGAGTTCTATGTCATGGTAGTCATACAGAGGCTGTAAAGGACTTTTCCAATGTGGTTGTTTCCCTCTGAAGATCATCCAGAGTCTCCAAGTGCCAAGTACTGTAGGTCATATGTTATAAAAATATGACCTACAGTACTTGGCACTTGGCTTAGGGCTGCCAAGGCTTACACATCATTATGACATGGAGAACTCTACTTCCCATGGCTCTTCCCAATAATGAATGGATATATAACCATATTAGCCTGGGTTGGCTACATTACTTGTTTTAAAAACCACATTGTTCTTCAGATGGAAGAAGCGGTTCTGAAATCAGATTATGCAACAGATGTCAGGGGAAGTATATAATTTCTCATTCCTTATTTGAAGTATTAATTATGGATTTGTGAAGAATGGGTTGAACAGGCCAAGACTGGTTTCTCAGATGAAAAAAATAATAATGCATGGAGACAATCTAGGCAAGAATTATATGTGGAAAGTAAAATACAAGAATATAACTAGGTTTGGTGGCAATATGCTATCTCTAGAGTCATAGACAGCATGTCTTGAATATCAGTTTTCAGGGAGCAATAAACAGAAGAGGACAAGGATCCAATCTGGATTGGTCACCGGGATCAGAGTCTTTTGAGCTTTTGGACTTTTTCAGCTGGAGCCCATCCTCAGAGAACTTCTCTCTAACAGAGTGTTTGCTTTGAGCTATTCTGTGTGTGGTGTTTATAAGGTGCCTTGTGGCACCACTAGACACCATATAAATAACATACAGAGGATAGCTCATAGCACACATTCTGCTAGAGAGAAGTTCCCTGAGGATGGGCTCCTCTACAAGTTTGAAAGCTCAGAAGACTAAACTTCTGGCCCTAGTGACTGACCCTGCATCCCTGGGTCACATATATTTGCCTTTATTCATTAGAAGAGAACAAAATTCTCCTATCCTTGTTTGAGAATTTCTTGAATCTGGTTGGTCACTCTGTGCCATAGAAGACTGGAATACCTCTTGATATCACAGCTTTGTTATATTCATTTGTGGCCCTGGAGATGTCTTGCTTTCTAGGTCGCTTGATATCATTGGGATACTCTTTTCTGAATCAGATGTTATCTCTTCTAAGAGCTTTGAGATGGTTGGTCAAATTGCTATAGTGAAACTGCGCATCTTTCTTCCTTTAATTTCTATGGAACAAAGTTGATATATTTCTGTGTTGATATTAGTACCACTTTATAATGCCTTGGTAAGACATTATTGCATCCAGTTTTGTTCACCACGATTTAAAAAAGATGTTGAGACTCTAGAAAGAATGCAGAGAAGAGCAACAAAGATGATCAGGGGACTGGAGGCTAAAGCATATGAAGAATGGCTGCAGGAACTGGGTATGTCTAGTTTAATGAAAAGAAGGACTAGGGGAGACATGATAACAGTGTTCCAATATCTAAGGTGCTGCCACAAAAGAAGAGGTGGTCAACCTATTCTGCAAAGCACCTGAGGGCAGGACAAGAAGCAATGGATGGAAACTAATGAAGAAGAGAACCAACCTACAAATAAGGACAAATTTCCTGACAGTTAGAACAATTAATCAGTGAAATGTCTTGGATTCAGAAGTTGCGGATGGTCTGCCACTGAAGATTTTAAAGAAGAGATTGGACAATCAGTTGTCTGAAATGGTATAGTGTCTCCTACTTGAGCAGAGGGTTGGAGTAGAAGACCTTCAAGGTCTCTTCCAACTCTGTTATTCTGTTTCTCAATATAATATTGACAATGTTTAATGCTGTGACATTGGTATGGAAATATCAAAAGGTATTGTTTCTGGAGATATTTATTTCCCTCTCTCTAACTGCATAATTTACACAAGTACATTTTATATTCAAAGAGGCACTTGTGCTGTTAGACTATACATTATGTAAGGTAATTATAGTCAGATAGAGCAATACCAATTGTTAGAGAACATAGGTAGGATTTACTATTGTTCTCAATTCTCATTTGGTGGGGGGGAGAGGGCATCTTCCAGAAAGCATTTGGTTAGTTCCTATGGGAACAAAATACTTGGCTAGAGAGGTCTTTGGTCTCATCCAAAACAGACTCGCTTATATTGTTACATGAGGTAGCCTTACTTTAAAATATGTATGCCTTCACGTTTATGTTTCTGCAGCTAAAAGTAGTTTCTTTAAAAAAAAACAACCAAAAAACTACACAGGGATATCCAGTCAGATATCAACCACATATTGATTTGCTTTGCCCTAGAGCAGTTTAGAGCTGGAAATTTGACTTGCAGCATCTAGCCCACGTTTAATCCCAACCTTTCCATGTCAATTATCTCCCTGAAATAATCCAACCCAAGTTGTTGTGATACCAAATATGTGAAGGAAGGTTTCTCCTGCCTTAATTATATAGAGGACGGATTGCTTTTTCTAGTACTTTCTCTGTACAAATACCCATGCTCAGATTTTGGGCACATTGTAACACAACGCAATCAGGAGCCTAAATCAGATTATATGGAGGTAACAGCTGTAAGAAATTCTTAATTATGGCCTTTGAGAAGGTACTAATGCTCCTTTGACTGAGATTGGAGAGAAGGTGATCATAGCAAGCAGTGCCTAAATGATCTTGCCTCTGGGTGAAAAGAAAAACCACACAGAGCTAAAAGACATATAGTTCTTAATGCTCACATCTGCTCAGTTGACAGCATGCAGGAAGAGGAACATTTGCCCTGCCCACTCATTAACATCTATCATACAGTGGCCTCAAGCCCCCCCCCCCCCAAGGTACCATAGTAATTCCAGATGCCTTTAAATAGGAAAGTGAAGGCAGAATTTTTGAAGAGGGCAGCCACAGATGAAGTTTCATACATGTTAAAATCTTTGGGTGCTGACTGATGGCCAATTATGCTTTAATAGGCGCAGCAGAGATTCATTTCCCTTTCTCTCTAAAGAAGCACTGTATTAATTATTTAATTAGTCTCAGGACCAATTCGAATTCCAACTACGAGTAATCAAACATGATGTTAAAACAACTGTTCGTCAAAGGCACAAAGTTGTCTTCTCCTTCGAGCAAATGGTACATTAAAACATGGCTTATGTTCTTGAATTGTTAACTTATATACAGCCAAAGTGCCAGAGACTGAACATAACGGCAAAATCTACTTTAGTATAAGCCAGAAACTCCCCTCAAAGTATATGACAGGAGGAAAGGTAGAGAATTAGGAAGTGACAAAATCATCAACCAGTATTGTATAGTGGTTAAAGCTGCAGGTTAGACTATGAATTATAATCCCAACTGGGAGACTTTGGGCCAGTCCCTCTCCCTCAATCCTAGGAAAAAAGTGATCACAAATTACTGAAAATACTGAGAGAACTGCAGGGACTTGTTCATGCAGCTGTCAGGAGTCAAGACTGGCTCAAAGATAAATACACACACACACACACATGTATTCATGTCCCAAGGTTTGACAGATTGCACCTGATGAAGGCTTGAGGACAGTTCAACTATAATTGATCTGTCTTTAAAAGTTTTGGAGTATTGTCAGGATAGAAGTGGCCTGACCCACCTGGTCATTGGAACAGTATCCCTAGGTTGGGATAGTCAGTCTTTCTCTGGGGCAGCCCCCCCTCTTTTGAATTCTCTCCCTACATAGCTAAGGTACATCCCCTATCTAGTTAATATTCTGTCAGCAAGCCCAGGCTGTATAGTTTTAATAAGCCTTTCACCCCTAAAGGTTCTGAATGGGGGCATTCACATTTTATGTACTATACTACTGTTTGTTACCCAGAGTCCAATGGGACTGGAGCAAATTGTAAATTGTGTTGTGTGTGTACGTGTGTATGTGTTGTGGGATGTTGAAGCATTATCCTGTACTTTCACCCATTCATGCCACCTCACTGTATTCACAAGCACACATATACATATCAATTATATCCATGTATATACAGTCGCACACAGGGCTGAAATCTACTTTCCCAGGGAGCCTTCTGCCATGTTAGGAAAATTATATTATTTCTGCAAACATAGTCCTAGAAAAAGGCTAATGTCTGATCAGCAGATGGCTGGGGAAAATGTCCTTTTTCCTCTCAACTTCAGCCCAGGGAATCAGGAAGGACCTTACGTGCAATCTGGTACAGATAAGAGGTCAACTCTAAAGGTAGGACCAGATAGGGGAGCCTATTTTTGACACACAGGCTGGATGCTTCCCACAGCTACCTTGTACCAAATTGGTGAGAACAGATTTAGGAAAGAGTCATGTGTCAAAGAAGAGGAAATAATGACACACATGATTTTACAAGTCGAATACTCTTCATCATAAATATTTGGCTGGACATTTCTGAAGGAAAAAACCACTGAGATGAAACTGCTGTGCTAAAGAAGGATAGTTCTGTGCTAAACTCCTTCTCCCTCCCTCCCTCTCTCTCTCTCTCTCACACACACACACCTGAGAATGCAGAGGCTAAGAGCACTCCAAATTATTTGAAAGTAATCCCTAATTAAGGAAGCTCCCTGACTTGGAAGGCTGAGGGCTATTCTAGGCAGGAACAGCATTGCTTTTCTTCCTTCCCCTTTTCAGTTAACCGCTTGGGGTGGGATGGCGGGGGAGGAGGAAAGGAAGTTGGGAAGGCACCACTGTGAATTAGAAGAGACTTTGTTGAATTTAATATCAATTTATTTTGCAGACCTGCTGACACGGCAGGATTGCGCCACTTAGAATTTATGATCCTTTGAGAAGCGCAGGCGCAGAGAGTTAAAAAAAAATCTTGCTATCAGCAAAAAAATATCAAGAGACCAGAGATAAGGGAGATAGGGCTTTTCTGAAGAGAATGACAACCAAAAAAAAAAAACCCCCTTATAAGTGGAGCTCTAGAGAGTGACTGAGAGGAATTTCATTTGTATCTGGTCTCCTCACTCTTTTTTTCCTCATACAATGAATAAAATCTCCAAACTGGCTTATCTGCTCCGTATCTGATCTAAGCTTGCTGGAATTAAATGGCTGCTCTTCTGTGAGAAGCTCAACTTCAGCTGGGGTGATTCTCTATTCTGTTTCGAGGAGTAAAGTCAGGCATCAAGGACAGAGTTTTGGGAGACCTAAGTATTGATCAAAATCACAACTCAGAGATGTTGCTAATGAGCCATTTGTTCTATGGACTGTGAGCACCACCTCCACATTTCTTTCCCAGAAGCCCCTGCCAGAGATTTCTGGCACTAAACCAGGCCACTTCCTTACTCCCCAAAGATGCTTCAGAATAGCACTACCCACCGGTCCCAAGCTGAAATACTTCAAGTAGGTCAAATTGTGAAAAACCAGGATAAATTTTATGGGCCTTAAGAAGGAGGTACTCAGTGGCCATTGGGCCTATGCCAACGCATATTCCCTTGGCGGTCCCAGCAATTTCTATGGGGATTTGTGTACATGTAGGCTAGAGGCTCAATTCTTAATATATGTATGTCATTCCTCAGAGGAGGAGGTTTGGCACAAACAAGCAAAGCAGAGGTTTTGGATAGAAAAGCAAACCACAATACTATAAGGGGGCTTTAGTAGGAACTGAGAGTACTTTTATAGAGATGATGTGTTTTAGATTATAGCACAAGACACCCAAAGCATCATTATCTTCTCTTCTTCTTCTTCCATAATGCTCCCTCTGCCTAGCTCTTATTTCTCCCTGCTGCCAACATTGCTGGCTGGGCTGCAGCATCTACCTACTGTAGTTGGCTCCCACCGCACTGCAGCTGGTAAGACTGCTTATTATGTCTTGGTAAGAGACAAAGCACAGCCTGGTGGGTTAGAGAAAGCCTGGAAGACTCTCCTCACCTCTGCTTTGGGGGCTGGATAGTGAAACAGGATGGGCCTGTCAACATTCAAAACTGAATGACAAACAGTAGCCCTGAGCTTCCTTCCTGAGGCAGCAATTGCTTTTGTTCAGTAAGGTGCTTATATTAAAAAGTAAGCTCTTGCTATTGGGCTTGGCAGCTTTAGGACCAGCCATTGAGCCAGTCATGCCCAGCCTGATGGGTGACTGCATCTCTCCTCCCACCTCAATTTGCCTAAAAAAGCCTTGTTGCAGTGCCTCACAATTCCCTTTCCAGCCCAAAAGCCACTAATCAAAGAGCCATTATTACCTATCCCCATGGGGGCTTTAACAAAGTGATGTGTAACTCAAATGGCTGCTGTAAACAGAGTTTTTAAAAGGGCAGTGTGCAAACTATAGCCTCCCCAAGGATAAAGAAAATTATCTCTTTATTTCTCCACCTCACTACCTTAGTGCTCTATTAATTATTAGCTATTACCAGTTGCTTGCTCTGCATGATAGCCACAAATCTGTTAGTTAGGGATGTTTTCCAAGCCAACTATCCTGTAAAAGCAGGGGGACTTGGTGGAGAGCACATTACATACAATTTACCTGGGAAATTTCAGGGCAATAGGTTTAATGTGGTCTTTTAATTTTTCAAGGTGGCAGAAGAATGGATACTGTTTATATATAAGTTGCTGGGGATTGCCTTGTGCTTAAACATACAGTATATGAACACCAGAGCCATCACTACTCCCATACCTGGGAAGAAGCCTCCAACAAAATAGTTGTTTTAACATGTTCATGTCTCTTTCTCTTTAGCTTTGCTCAAAGCAATAAGAAATTAGAATCCCTTTGCTGGCCAAGAGATCTCTCGTTTCTTTCCCCTCAGTCTTCTTTAGTTCTTTGATTTAGTGGCCAAGCCTTTGATAGCCAGGTGCTGCATTTAACATTTGGAGATGAATAAAGGGCACAGCAGGTGGATTGAGGATGCAAGGGAATAAGGCCATTTTGATACCATGTGCCTATTGGGCTTTGATTTCCCCCTTTTTTTTCTTGTTCTTATGGATGGTGAGTCAAACTTTTATTTCCTATTTAAACCATGGTAAGCCTATTTGAAAATCTACAATATGGCGTGCATGGGGATTGGGTCCTTGCCTCAACATGGCAGGAAAGTCCAGTGTCCACATTCAGCAATCATGCTTTCAACATTTGGAGATGCAATCTGAGAGGAGCAAAAAAGAGGCTTTGGGGGGTCAAATGCAATTAGTGTGCAGATTCTGCTTTAGTTGTTCTGCCATTTAGGGATTTGGTATGGCAAAGGAAGTGAACATCAACTGTAATTAATCTTGTAGAAAGTGAGAAAATTTTCCACATGGAGGAGAAATCCTTAAACATCCTGGGGAAGTCAGATCATATGGTGGGTGGGGAATCCTACAATGGCGCACAGCAGTATCCATCCTGGATCAGGTGCAACATACATTATAGGCTATGGAAGATGACAATTGTTCCAGAAATGCCATATTAGAATGGAAACCTGTGTATTTATTTCAATTTGTGTGGCAGTTCTACATTTTTCCTTTTGGCTTTTATACACTTCTTCAATTTCATTAGATTTCCTCTTGAGTCCATCAAAATCAAAGATAAATGGTGTGTGATTAAGGAGCACCAGCTTAAGGATTGAGGGTTTGAATACAAGTCCTCCCTCTAAGGGAGGAAGAGCTCAGGTGCCAAGTGCCCCCACCCCCCAAACTATGACTATAGGTTAAAGCCAGCAGGAGGGAAAGAGTATGGTCAGATGGCTGTTGCTTTTCTGTTGTTTTTGTGCTGCACTAGAAGCAGCAAACCCAAACCCCTTGCCTCCTCAGTCACAGTATAATACCTCTTTAATGACTGAGCAGAGAAGGACTGAAGGCTGGTAATAGTCCTGCTGCTCCTAGTTCTGCTGACTGAGGTAAGGGATAAGTAAGAACTAGAAGCAAGGAAAGGGTGTTGTAGCAGCAACATCAGTGGTGGCGGCGACTCCTCCCTTCCATACTGTTATGTTTTCAATTAGAGGCTCTATGCAACCAAGTTTATGGACACTATGGGGCAAGGAGGAATCTGGGCCCATTTCTACTAGCCCCCAAAGTAACAGTTGCCCATCTTGATTATTTGGATACCTTCAATTAGAGGGGAACTCAGTTGTGGGTGCTTTGATGTCAGGCCTTTGAGTACCCAAGATCAGGAAACAGAATCCACAGGATGACTAGAACTCTATTGAGATAGGATATAATAAGAGAATCTTATGTGTCCAATTATGTGTTACCTCCCCTCCCCCTTATACCCCAGTGTATCAGGAGGAGCCTGTCTCAGTCTTTTCCAAACCCTTTCTTGTTTCTGAGGTCTTAATCAATGCTTCAGTCTTCTTTGCTTATGCCAGGATGCTTACTTTAATTGTGGTAAAATGAGGGAGTTTTATTGGCTGAGAAGATTATAAGTAGGTCATTCTGGGTGGAGAGAGGTCAAGACTGAATCCCCATAATATACCAGTAGTTGAGTCTGAGGTAGGAGAGAGAAAGAGGAGGTAGGGAGGGAAGGGTTGGAGATGGGTTGAATGGAATATGTTTGAAATCTGGAGGGTTGAGAAGTGCTTGAGCAAGTGCAGCCTATCAGGGGTCATTGTTGGTATAATTGCGGAGGGGTGCAGTAAGGATTAGAGTGATTTCCCCAAAGCATATTGATGGACTCCCCTTGCTGTACAGCAGCAGCCCTGTCTAAGCTGCTTGACCTCACCACTGGGTTGATGGTGCAGGGGATTTCAATCTACTTCCTTGAGGGTGGGGTCAGATACAGTCCAGGATTTATGACCCCAACTTCCAAGGTGGTGATAGAAAGCTGAGTCAAGGCAGGATTAATTAAGCAGGTCATGACAGAGGCAGTGAGGACCACCTCTTCAAGAACCTGTCACTTAACCCAGCAATATTGAACAATTATGATCTTGTCTTGGATCTCTTAGCTCCTTGCGATATCATTAACGATGAACAGCTCAAGTGTTGGAGTGGGAGGAACTTCCTTAAGGGATTGGTCCAGATAGTCCAGATTAGTCAAGCCCTTCAAGCTTCTTAACTTATGAAATGCCACCAATTCAAATTTTACTTGCTCCCATCTTCATGAAACCACTGGAAGAGATCATCCATTTACAATAGGCTGATGATATATAGCCCTAACATTTCAACTCTGCATGACAGAAGTGATGTAGCTGAAGTGCTGTCCTAGTGCCTGGAGGCTGTTAGTGCCTTGATGTGGAGAAATAAGTTTAAAATCAATCCCGACAAGACAGATTGGCTATGGATCACTTATAAATTTGGGGTTTTCCTTAACTCACAGCTTCTGCTCAAAAGGCAGCTCCATCCGGTGTGCCAATTATGACTTTTCATGGAATGGAAGGCCCTATCCACAATCACTCCTGACTTGATCACCTCTGATTTGGACTACTGCAGTACACCCCTTTTGGAGCTGCCCCTGAAGACCACTTGCAAATCGAAGTAGATTTTAAAAAGCTCTGCTTTGAAAGCTGGGTTGATTATCAGGCTGATTCTGGGTGCCCTTCAAAGCGCTGCTTGTCATTTTTAAAATCTTCCAGAGATCTGGTGTCTTTGGGACACAGGTATCTTCTCCCAATAGGACCTGGCTGACTGAAAAAGCAGAAGGGGCTTTTCCCCAATCCCTGCTCTCAGGAAATGTCAGCTTCAGGGGCCTCAGGGATGGGCAGGTCTCTTCAGCTGCTGTCCCCCTTCCAAGAAACCACATCTCCCTGAGATTTGCATGGCCCCAAACCTGCAATATGAAAAATGAAAAAATAATGAAAATGAAAAAAATAATCAAAATCTGGTTTCCCCAGTAGTCTTAGGTGGGTATGTCCCGAATGCTGATCCTTGTTATGGTTTGGGGTTGTATCTGCATGGAATTCTTGTATTGCTCCTTGGCGGGGAAGTGTAGTATGTGGTTTATAATATGTGCATATTTTAAATCATATTTACAGGACTTGGGTATATGAGCTGCTCAGAATCTGGAATGATTGGAGAAATATATAATCCCAGCAAACAAAGAAATAAAAATAAAATAAAATCTTGCTTTCCTAACCCTTTTAAAATAAAGAAGCTAAGTTGAGCTACCTGCTTTTGTCTGAGATAGGTTGCAGACACCAAGGAGAGAACAAATGGGAACCCAGTTGTACTATTTTGAAAACCAGAGATCGGTGTGAACCTGGGGTATTAAATGAGGCATAATATGCAAAGCATTCTTCATTCTTGTCTCATCACTTTTAGCTACTATTCACTAAGATTCTACAATATATACACTCATTTACTTATTGGTTCTCATTCTCCTGTCTTTTGTCTACTGTTCTTTGAAGATCACTGGCTGAACATTCTTACAATTCCATCCAGCCTTTGAATCTCAAACTAGTTTACTCTGACATGTCATTAAATGCTCAGATTATCCAGTTTGTTCTATGGTATAGTATTCTGTAACTGCAACCTAAAATAGTTTGTGCTTGACCTATTGGTGAAATCCTTTGGGTGTCTGGTCAGATGTAACTATTATCAGGTAAAGTATGCACAGCATTGAGATTTGGGGAAGTTGGAAGGGAAGAAAGACAATTTTCTCTATAGGACTGCTCTTTGATTAACTATGCTTAGGATTACATTATAATTGTGACCCCAAGGATGAAAAATGCTATTGTGACTCAAAACTCTTACCACACCTATTGAGAACATACTGACCCAAGACTAATGGCAGTCCTGAAGGAAGGTGGGAATTCTATACTTTGCAAGTAGACTTGCTCCTAGAATCTGGGTTTGCACAAAGAATATGCTCCATGCTCTCTGGAGTATAAACTCCCCGAGGGACAGCATTCTTCTTTGATCTCTCCTTCAGAATTACTGAACTGGGACTAAAAACAGGTTTTGTTTAACGGAAATCAGCTAGTTGCTGGCTCTATGAGTGCCTGTAGGACTCTTGATGACAAGGCACAGAAACACAAAGGAAGTGATTAAGAGATCTCCAGGGGAATGGGCCAGCCTTGGGGGTGATCCCATCAGAAAGCTTGCTTGCCAAACTAATGTGTTTAATAAAAGGGTTTCCTTCTGTCTAATAAATGTTGGTATCTTTAATTCCCAGCCAAGGCTTCAGCTTACCCCATTAAACCCTTCTCATTAAGCATGTACTAGCTTGATAGTAGTCCTACCCAATTCCAGGTACCACAAGCACACCAAAGCTGGCTATTTAAAATCCAAGTCACTCTTTATAGAGGTATATCTTTGCATGATAAGGCTTATATTTCACCCTCAAGACAGGGGTTACCATGTAAGTGATTACTACTCCCAGTGACTCATCACTATACCAAATCTTACCTACCTTCCCACGACAAACCTTTTTGCCTTGCTTAGAGGATGGAGTGCCCTTCATACTTAAGAAAGTGTTTCTCAACCTTGTCAACTTGAAGATGTGTGGACGTCAACTGGTATGCTGGCTGGGGAATTCTGGGAGCTGAAGTCCACACATCTTCAAATTGACAAGGTTGAGAAACAATGCACTAAGGACCGGGCAAAATTATACTGAGTATAAAGCTCCCCAGAGCTTTGTCAGAAGTGTTTGCAGGGTTGAGCAAAACACTCTATTCTCCTTACAGAAAGGCAGAATATAAAGCAAGTGAACCAACAGACTTCACCAATGGCCAGCAGTAATATATATATATGCATCCCTTTCAAAACATTGGGATTGTCTCCTGCACAAGCAAGGTGTTACCTATCAGTTGCTTGCTGAGAAAAGGAAATTAGAATGGACCCCTATGTATGTTCAACAGCAAACTCTTTTTCCTTTATTACTACTTCATCCACAGGCTTTTAAGGCAAAGTTCATTCAAGATGCTTCTGTCCTGCTGACCTAAATCAGAATGTGGCCATAATTACCTCAAGAGTCCCTTGCTCTCAAAATAAGACTGGCCAGTCAGAAGAGAAATGAGAGAATTTGGAAAGGACATACATTTCCTCCTCCTTCCCTTCCTCCTCACTGCTAACAAATGAAGAAAAGAAAGAACAACCCGGATTTAAGGAAAGCAATTTTAATGCTAGTCAGGAGTGAAAACATAATCTTGAAAACTGTTAAGGGTAAAGTCTCAGACAGACTTACTGTAAGCCAATTAAGGTAAAATCTCTCTGAAGCGCTTCCTTCCCACTTGCACCCACCCAAACACATGAATACATGTGAGGTGTAATGTATGTAAGGACACAAGAAAATCCATAAAGACAAACAGACCTACTTGTCAGTACAAGAAGAGTTTCTCTGTGCAAGAAAAGTTTACCTTTTCTTGTCTTGTACTACTCCTCCATTCATTTTAGATATCTCTCGGTACATTTAATGAAGTTAATGGAGGCATTTAATAGAAACTAATGCCTATAACGGAAGCAGCAAAGTAAAATGGTGACAGTGAAACTCCTCCGTACTGCATTAGCTGGTTAGGCAGTGGAATTTTCCAGGGAAGTGTGAAATCAAAGAGGAGGAAGAAGCATCCACACAGGACTATCTCCAGGACATTTCACCTTACTGCAGAAGGACTAATACGGTGTTTATATTTTATCAGCTGTTATCAAAATACCTCCTTTATTCTCAGTAAACATTTGGAAGGTTTATTTTGAGTGTAGCTAATAGGAAATACGCTGCAGTTAACAGACAGGAAAAAGTGAAGCAATCAACTAGGAGAAAGTTCCTCTCTGTGGAGGCAATGTTGTTTTCCTAATCTTTCCTGCACAGAGTAAAGGACTTTAGTATTTGGGAGACAAACACACAGCTGTTCCTTAGGGAGAAGATATAAGCTAATAAAAGGAGGACCGTTATGGGCTTGTTGTTTTTTATCAGATTTCTGTTGGTTGCTTGGAAGCCTAGACCTACTAAAATACGATAAAGTCCAAAGATGCTCAAGACTGTTTAATGCTGCAAGAAAGTCCTGGTCACAGGAAATAAATAATCAGATTCCTTCCTCTCCTGTATGAAGGGGAAGCAAAATAACAGACCGTAGATGTGGGGAGGAGAGGAGAGATGCAAATAGTTGAGTTCAGGCTCTGAAAGGGTCTCGGAATGCTGGCTATCTTCCCACCGATATAATGAGGAAGCATTGGGCTTTGCCATTTGCTGGAGTATTTAAGTTATGCTTCCACTAAGCACAATATTTAAACATTACAGCACACCAATAAATCGTATCAGATTCCCTGCCAAAGGAATCAAATGTAGGGGAAGCACTGCAGGTCTGGAGTTTCACCCTGCTGAAAGAAAGGATGTAAGCAGACTGAGAGCTTACATGGGGTATGGACTATTTGCCTTTATTTCCATTTGATACCCATGTAAGGTTCTTTCCAACTGAGCTTGATCCTGATGATTTTATGGACACATCCATGCGGTCTTATTGGCAATAATAAGGAAATAATTTGCTATTGTCTTCTTCCATATCTATTTTTACTTGCACAATGAACCCACACCTTTGGTATTTCCTGGTGATCTTCAATACAAGTAGTACATCGGTACCTAATACATTAGTGTAACTGATTGGTTTTTTTTGAGATCAGCCAAGATCAGCTAAGTGCTACCATCTACTGTAGGCTTGGAATATCTCTATATTGCAGATAGTGATCAGCAACATTTAGATTTAGCACACACACAAATATGCTAATATAACACATATCATTCCTAAAGTGAGGTTTTAAAATACAGACTGTACATAATAATAAAGAAATGATATAGATAGGATGATATAATTCTTCTAGAAATGAAAGAGCAACCTTTGATGACCATATTAAAATGAACTTTGAATCTCCCTTTTTTAGTACAAGTTCCTGGGGCAGAATGGTTAGATCAGTGGCAAATCAGGACAGAGAAAACCTGGGAGAAATAGTCAGCTCTGAAATGTACCTTATCATGTGCTACAATTTTAACCATTAGACTATTTTATGGGGTAATCTTCTTGTTGTGGAAATAAAAGGAGAAGGTGGAATAAAAATGCATTTAACATAAACCTTGCCATCTTTTTTTTTTAACTTTGAGAATCGCTCTGGGTTTTTTTAACTCCTAAAGATCCAGTAGCTTAATAGCTAAGGGATCATTTTGAAATACAGCGGACAAATTTTTCAAGTTGCTTTGAAGTGAGAATGAGTACATGTGTGACAATTAAGTGAGACCTACTTACAGTTCTCTGAAATTAGCAGCAGCTTGTCAGTTCCCAGACCCACAAGGGCCACTGCTGAATGTACTGCTGTGATCCAGAAGATTATACAAGTTTCTGTTTGTATAACAGAAGGGGAAGAAGAGGGATTCTATTTTCTTTCTTTCTTTCTTTGTTTTTGCAGGTTAGAAAAAGGCAGGAATCTTCTCTGATAAAGCTAAGGTGGTTTCAGTAGTGTATATTCAACTGAAACAGATCTGCTAAAGGAATTTTCTGCCTTTAGCTAACTTGCATAATGCAGAGATCAGTATTTGTATAAAGTGGGCTAACTGCTTGCAGCGTGACTCCTGTGCCTGCCTCTGATAGGGATTCCTGCAAGAAATTGCCAATCTACAGTGATGACAGGATTTGTTACAGATCATTAACTACCTCACAGAGGAGTTAAAATGTAAGAAAAAATATTAACACACCTTGCCTTGAACAACCATGGTGGGAACATGGATTACCAATCAGAGTAACAAAGACACATGTTTGGCCAAGTGAGCCCGGGCATTCATATATGCGCAAGGGAATGCAGATTATTCTGGGATATTTTTTCTTCATATACTAAAGACTAACTCATTCGGTTCAGCAAGAATGCCTTTCCCTCATTCTTAGTTTATTTAAATTTAAATTTTTCTTTTTCCAATTGGATGCCAGTGTGCACAGTTCACGGTCCATTTTTATAGGATTTTTTTTTCTGTTAAAGAATTAAACATGGTTCTGCATTTTAAAAATGAACCTCGGTATTAAACACTAGTAATCTAGCTAGATCCTTTATACCAAGATCAAGACACAATTCAAAGAAGAAAAGCTTAACTTGAGCATGTTTACACAGTTTCCTATTTCCAAATTTCTTTACAGCATTTCTTACATTAGGAAAAGTTTATGAGTGCCTCTTTTCTGTAATGACATCTTTGCTCAAAGTGCTGCCTTTACTGTATTCATTTGTTGTAAACCCAGTTATAGTCTTCAGGCTTTCTTGTTTTCTCCCACCCACCTCTGGTTGCTACTAACCTCCAAATTTTTTAATGTACATTCCTTTCTAAATCATGGCTGAAGGCTCGCTTGCTTATTCACCTGAGCTCCATTACAGAGAGCCTTGCGCTGCTGCGATGTGGTTCAGTTTAGTTTGCAAAAGAAAAAGAAGTAGAAGAAAAGGGGGGGGGGAACCCCAGCCTCTCAGGAGAAACCCACCTAGGAGCTATCCAGTGCTGAACTCAGAGATGATGGACGATTATGGACCATCTGCACTTTCAGAGCAGGATAGATTTATGAGCTATACAGACAGCTGAAAGAATGTCCATTACTATAACTCACTGGCCTTTTCTAAACAGTCATTTTTTGCCACCATTGCAACGTCCAGGTTAAGAACTGGCAAAAAAGAATGTGTATGTGTGTGTGTGTGTGTGTGTGTGTTTGTGCATGTGCACATGCGCATGCATTCTTGCTTCACAGCATGATGCAGCAAAGTATACATCTGTATAGAACTAGAATTGGTTCTGAAATATCTCTTGATAATGGTACAGTAAATACACATTTAGTCTTTACAGCCAAGCTTGAATCTAACATTTGGCATGCTGCAACTACAATTAGGTGAGAAAGTATTTATATATATTATTCACTGAGATTTCTCTCTCTCTCTCTCTCTCACACACACACACAAAATCTCAGTGTTATTTGCTTTTATCATTACTAAGATCACCAAACATGTGATCCTCCCTTCAGTCAATCAATTCAATTAAAGTGATAATTACAGGCAGTTGTATGAGCATTTCATTAATCAAGCAGGGATGATTTGGATCATCTTTGTCCTAAGTAAATGTCTATAATGATATTCTCATTATATAGGTTCTATAAGCACATGATGCTCCACTCAAACCAAATGTTTTCAAGACTTTTATAAAAAGTCACTAATACTTTACAAGTCTCGAAAACATTACAAAAATGTCTCTACCCATCCATAGATGGATAGAGACATTTCATAGTGTTGAAATGTAAAAGATTGAGACAATAATGAATCTTCCTAAGAGTCACCATCCTGTTAAAATCACTCCAATAGCACAGCATAAAATCACACAGGAAGTCACAAAGAGCCCCAGCAAACTATCCAGGAATCTGCATTAATCTTGTGTCAATGTTTATGACCATCAAAAAAGCACTGGGTATAAATGGGAGGCATGTAACAAGACAGAAGCCATTTATCACTTAGAAGACCATTGGTGCTCATCTCAAGTTTAGCAAAAAGTTCCTGAATTACCCTCCAGATTTTTGGAGGACTATTTTATGGATAGAGGGGTCAAAAGTAATTTTTGTTAGTATACATCATCATTACTATAGCTGGAAGAAACCAATCTATGCTTAATTGTTAAGCATAGAGATGGTGGGTCCTTGATTAGAGATGCTTTGCTGCCTCTGAATATGGATGACTTACTATCCTTGAAAGAAGCATGAATTCTACTTTGTATCAGAAAATCCTACAAGAGAATATCAGATCATCTGTTTGTCAATTTAGGCTGAAGCACAAATGGGTCATGCAGCAATAGGTCATGATTCCAAATACGCAAGCAAGCCTCTAAGAGAAGCGATGAAGAACAAATTCAATGGAATGGGCATAGCAAAGTCCATAACTTACACAGAGATGGTGCAGTGGAACCGAAATGAGCAATTCATGGTAGAAAACTCTCAACTGTTACTGAACTGAAGCATTTGACAAGAAGAAACAGGCCAACATTTCTACGCAGAGTGTGAGAAACAGATTATCAACTACACAAAGTATCTGTTTGCAGTTACTACACTTACAGATGGTGCAGCTAATTATTCAATATAATGGAGTGTTTATAATTTTCATTGCACATTACATGTTGGATAAGTTTTGTTTATAAAATTAACTACAAAATCATGATGCTATATGTTCATTCATACTCCAGTTATAACTCAGTAGGACCAGCATTCGGCTCCGATAGCATTCAATGACAAAAATATGTGAACATTCAGAAAATCCAAATGCAAAAAAATATATATATATATTTCACAGATTTGTAAAATCCTGACTAAAACTTTGCATTTTTAATCTAAGTAGCAAGGCCTTCTTAGCCAACAGAGAATACCACAGGTCATGAAACTCAGAGACTGCAGCTGAGATTGCCAAATTAGTGTTTAGTTTTTCTTCTGGATGTTTACTATAATAGGACAGCATTCTCCAAATTGATGTTTTCAAACTTCAAATGATTTAGTGAAAGGAATTCTACAATTTGTACAAGTAGAGAAAGAAGTAATTTCCTTTAACTTGCTTAACAGTGCACAGCCACTTTGCAAACTTACACTTTACAATTCTAGTTCTGAATTATAAAAAGAGATAAATAATTTGGAAAATGAATGCCCAGCTCTTACCATCTATTTTGTTTTCTGAAGACATATGCATTCAATAATCACAAGACCTGAAAACCCACACATGCCTTTATACAAAAGGGAGATTATAAGAGGCACACCTCTTATAGTGACACTACTATAGACACACTCACACATGTACATACACATCCCATCCACAGATGTACTTTTTACCTTCATAATGATTGTTCCTATTTTCCTTTTTTCCACACTATGGTATCAACAATCTAATATTTGAATAGGGAAAATATACTAATAAATAACAGTGGCCAGCTCCATGAACCTTCTGCTGATGTTTTAGCCATGGATTACAGCTGTCAAGTGGCAATTAAAAAGGTGTCATAAAATGTTAAGTGATCGTATTTCATGGTTCTTAGTCTCCTCTGTTATGAAGAGACTTAGGGTAGAGTGAAATGTGTTTCTCCCATGCTTTTTATTGTGATGCCAGAGGATGAAAGAATTTGTTTCCCCTTTGGAAGACTTTGGGCAAAGATCTTGAGCCCAGGGAGACAGCTGGGAAATCCACTCCAACGTACTTCCTAAGTTGCCTTTGATCACTTTGCTTTGGAGGAACTAATTTTTTTGTCTTTGTGGTTGGAAGCTTAGCTTCTCTTTTGGAGGCTATTGGAATCTGTTCCTGTGAACCAAGGTAAGTGAAAGAAAACATTTGGGGGAAAGTAATTAAAGATTAGGGACATTCTGCTCTGGAAAAATGCTGAGGAAAATTCACATCAAAAGGCTGAATAAACTAGGACAGTGATGGCAAACCTTTTCGGCACCGAGTGCCCAAACCGGTGTGCTTGTATATGTGCATGCCAGAGCATCGGAAACCCGAAGACCAGCTGGTACACTGCATGCTTATTTTTTGAGAGTTTTTGGGACCGTTTTCAGACCATTTGGGGGGGGCTTTTCAGACTATTTTTCGGGTCATTTTCCAGGGTGTTTTTTGGAGCACTTTCAGGCCATTTTTCAGGCTGTTCTTGGCCCCCAAAATGGCCTGAAAATGGCCCAGAAAACAGCCTGAAAACAGCTCGAAAAATGGCCACATGCACGCTGGAAATCAGAAGAGCAGCTGGCGATGGCGTATGGCCAGAGGGCTCTGCATGCCACCTCTGGCACGTCTGCCATAGTTTCACCATCACGGATCTAGGGCCTCATTCCAATCATCATTCAAAATTCTTTATCAAGTTTGTGAACAGAGAAATGGAATGCACAGTTACTCAGAATTTCAGGAGAAAGAAAACTCCTCCAACTATTCTCTTAAGGGCCAGACTCTCCCTAAATGGTGACACCAGCACAACTGTTCCCACAAACACAGTGAGAAGACATCCCTCATCATTTCTTCCCTTGACAATTAATTGAAGTGTGAGATGTCAGGGAGGTGACAGACTGCTGGATAAATGATTGTATAATGAAAGGCTGGACATTCACAAACACATTCTCTTGCCAATAAATAAATCTAAGAAAGCTATAGTTCATAGGATGTAATATCTTGGAAAGACATATTCTTCCTTTAAAATACTTTAGAAAGTAAATTCGCTTTAATTAGAGTTTTTATTTTGCTGTGTCTTTGGCCCAAACTGAATGGGGGTGCTATGGTGTTTGTTTTTTCAATAGGAATTTTACAATAGTAGTTATTTGTTGTAATTGCATTGTTGCTGTTTTATTGTTTATTGCTCATAGCCTGTAGGGAGTGGGGCAATGCCATTAAATAAATAAATAACTCAGGCTGAATGAGAACTGACTAAATAGTAATAGGTTTTCTCTCCATGTTTTATAGGAAGCTACCATATCAAAATAACCCAGTTCCTCTTCCTCACTTCCACTTTAAAGCAGAAACTGGAACAGGAAAAGTGTAAGGACTAAAAATATACTACATTAAGCCTTAGTTCAAACCTTCACCGAGGTGTGAATTTAATAGTTGGTTGAAGGAGAACTATTATTTTGAAATGTTATCCCATACATGTCCATAAACTTAAAGATGGGAATAATAATACTGGCTTAACTTTCTTAGTTACCATAAGTAACTAAAGTCTACAAAATCTTCAAAGACTTTTAAAAAAACCATATAAATTCTAACTCTGACTATAGGTGTTTCTGTATTTAATTAGGTAAAAAAGGTATAAATGTTATATCTGAGAAACCCATAAAATCTGGATGCCCTGTTTCGTCCAACTCTTAACAAATTACTTGAGGATTTGTTGAAATATGCTTTGCTTCAGGAAGTACCACTAGGCTTCCGCAACTGAAGAAGCATGGAGAAACTAGCAGATGTCTTTGCAATAAAGGGAACATGGTCCTAAAGAGTTGCTAAAAGAATCTGTATTTTGTGTGTCAGTTATCACTGACGGTTTGTATTTTTTGAGAAGGAAATCTGTGACATGTAGAAATTCAAGAATAACTGAATAAAAAGAGGGTATAGACATTGTCTTTAAAAAAAAACCCAGGGGTCCATTATAATGATACTCCAGACTCAGAAATTCTATTCCAAAAAGGATAGAACTTGACCTGAGAAACTTTAGACAGTCATTTTCCAGACACAGTTGTTGTGTCATAAAATAAAGGACTTGTGTGTGCATGAGATACAGAAATACAGAGAGAGAGAGGGAGGGAGGGCGCACACATACAGAGAGATTGTGTCAACATAAAAGGTAAATTCTCCCTAAAAATGAACAGATCCATATAATTTTACTGCAATAGCAATGGTTTGCCATTGCTATCTTCTAGAATGTTTTTTTTATTTTCCAGGTGAGCGTTCAGCCCATGCTAGTTTCCCATCCAAGTACAAAGATGGTCCAACTGTCCTCAGCTTTATCACATATACACATCATGCTTGTCTCACTCCAGCTACACTTAACATCAAAAGCAACAATTAACTAAAACTGAATATTTGCAGTAACAGAAAATAAGACTTCATTTCACATTATTAAAGTTCAATTTTGGAAGGTGTAGAAATAGGAATATTTCTAGCTGATTTTTTTTCAGAATATAAAAATATTTTTCATCATGGGGAAAGCTACCAAAAGTCAGATATAATTAATAAATTGTCAGAACACAATATGATTGACTTGGGGCAAAGTACCTCAGTCATCCATCCTTTCATCCCTCCCTCCATCCTGAATTTGGTTTGCCCCTTTATTTGTGTCCAGGATCTAAAACACAATAAAACACATAAGACAAAGACACCAAATGCAGCCAATGGGAGGAAAAATACCCAAGTATTTAATTCCAAAGTATTAAAGTACTACAACGCAATGGAGTTTCAGAGATACACAACAGCCTGCAAGAGGAAAAATCTTAAAAGAATTACAGGATTTCCTTTTGCAAGTTGCTAAATGCTCTTAATATATAAATAGTTCCTGGAACACACTTAGTCTTGTCTTGGTCATTTGCAAGACCTAACACAGACAGCCCTGTTCCATGTGGAAAACAAAACAAAAACAAAAATCAGCTACACCAAGTATTCAAAACAGGATTTGCAAGGAGTGCATCTGAGCCATCTTGTAGCATGTAGCCACAAGCTTCCTACATTTTGCCAGCCTAGCTTCTACTGTGGGTCCTCCAAGTAACATTGTCGGAATGTCGCAAGTAAATGAGATTATAGACTCTGTTTGCCTCAGGTGGTGAGACAAGCTGTGAATGTTCCCTTATTAACTAAGCAGAAAAAGGCTCAACCTCATCTTCCACATCAGATAAGGTAGAATTCCAGAAAAGCTGTAGAAAGAAAAAGCAGCCATACTGTGGGGTGCCATATTAAGGCAGGCCATTCACTCACATTCAAGATCCTCTTCTTTCCCATGCTATAGATTCAGATCTGATAACTGCTATCAAGCAAGAATGTATGTATGTATGTATGTGTGTGTGTGTGTGTGTGTGTAGGTAGGTAGATAGGTAGGTAGGTGTATAGGGATAGATAGATGATAGATGATAGATGATAGATGATAGATGATAGATGATAGATGATAGATGATAGATAGATAGATAGATAGATAGATAGATAGATAGATAGATAGATAGATAGATAGATAGATAGAGATCTCCAAATATTTTCCCTGTATTCCATTCACTGGTAGGCTGGCTTAAAACTAGTAGATAGCAACCTTTGCTTAAGGCACAGAAAAAAGATTAGCAGTTAAGAGAGTGAATGTAAAGTAATACCCCTAAGGACCAAACTACACATTACGTTTGCTATATAAAGAGTACTTATACTTTTCATTTAGAAGTGGGTGGTTGTTGTACGTAATCATATTTGAGGATGGAAGCAATCCTTCCCCATTCACTAGATAAATTCTTCCTCCTCCTTTAATTTATGAAGAAAAGATACAGTTGTAATACGCATGCAGTAGGCCGAAACAGAGAGTGATTCCTATGGTGGCTGCATATGAATCACTTCTGGAAGAAAACTGTACCCAAGGCCTCCCTGAATCACAACTAGACTTCAGCATCTTCATGTACATTACAGGTGCTAAATCACAGATTCTTTCTTTAATAAAAGAGAGATAATGTTGGCATCTGGACAAAATCTGGACCTGAAAGGATTCCTCACTGGTGCCACAGGAACCAGAGAGACCCGTAGCTTATTGAGGTAAGGTGCCAGGGCATCTTTCACCATGCCAAAAATGGACATGCACAATACAAATTCCAGAAAGACCTGGAGATACACTGGAATGTCCATTACCAACCAAGGCTGTGCTGATGTCAGGAAGCACAATGTCTTGGCCACGCTTCTGGGAAGCAAATCATTGGTGCCAAATTCAATTTGCTGTGCCTTTCTTCCACTTCAGATCTTTGAGTGGGCATGAACACAGGTGAGAAGTCCACTATGGAAGCTCCTAAGTAGTATTGCTTGTATACATCTGTCTATGCTGTTGCAGTGGTGAGCCGGGAGGGGGGGGGACTCTGCCCTCGTCTCTCAAGCAATTGTGATGAAGGGAAGAAGCTCAAGCATAAAACAAACTGCTTGCAAATAGTATCTGGCAAAACCACTTACCTGACAATTTAAAGAACTACAGTATCTGCTCCCATTTCACAGCAAAGAATGTCTAGCCACAGCATGCAATCATGTGATGCGGTCAAATCATAGACAAATGCCAGCTACCCAGTTAGCTGCATAACAAGGAACAAAAATATTTGCTGCAGTGATTCTTTTCCCCAAACTCCATGAGAACATGGAAATAATTAATAGGCTAGCCCAGAGTAAAGTCCATCCTTCCAGGGTTCCTTACTTAGGAAAAGGGAGAGCTTTTTACTCCTCAACTGTTGTTTTGGTATCCCTGCCCTCTTCTTGCTCAATATGATCTATATGATCTATAAGAGACACTTGAACATATCGACTACAGCACGCTCTACTATAGTAACTGCAACCTGATGAAGAGTACATGACAGTGATGGCTAACCTTTTTCTAAAGGTGTGCCAAAACTGTGCGCATGCACATGCCCCCCATCTGCGCATGCGCGAGTGACACCCCCCACCTGTGCATGCGTGAGCAACCTCCCACTGCACTGCATATGTGCAAGTGACCCCCATGCGGTGGAGAATTTTTGCCCACCCCAGGCTCCGGAGGCTTTCCTGAAGCCTGGGGAGGGTGAAAACGGCCTCCCCTGGAAGTTCGGGAATGAACTTCCGGTTTGCCCATTGGGCTGTTTTTCACCCTCCCCAGGCTTCAGGAAAGCCTCCGGAGCCTAGAAAGGGCGAAAAACAAGCCCAACGGATGAACCGGAAGTTTGGAAACAAACTTCCAGTTGGGGTGTTGGGCCTGTTTTTTGCCCTTTCTAGGCTCCAGAGGCTTTCCTGAAGCCTGGGGAGAGTGAAAATGGCCTCCCCTCACCCTCTGGAAGGCTGAAAATCAGCTGGCATGTCCCAGAACTGAGGGCTGCCGAGGCTGCCGTGCCGCCAAATTTGGCTCCGCGTGCCATCTGTGGCATGTATGCGCTAGGTTCATCATCACGGGTATATGCTATAGAAATATCATGTCAGGTCTTCCCACCTTTGGCATGAAATAACAGCATTATTTTATACAATGAGGGGCAGGGAAATCGCAACAGACTGACATCCAACTCCGCATGCTTCACTAGAAAGAGAATTTCTCTAGGAAATTCCCTCCTTATTTAGAACACCAAGCCGAATTTGCCGCAAAGAAAGCCATCTCTTTCTCCCTGTCCATTGTGCACTGTTCCTAGAGGGCCCCCACTGTATCCCTTCTTATTCTGCATAATATTCATCATGCTGGTTTATTTATGGCCCCCCTTATTCGGGTAGGTATTTTTCAGGCCTGGTGAATAAAACATAAACCTCTGCAGTTTGTCAGAATGCATGCAGCTTTTCTGAAGCTGGCCTGACAAACGGTCTTTGGTTTTCTCTGATGACTGCACTTCGAGAGGAATATATTTGAATCTGGATTCTTGGCACTCAAGGGAGGAACAAAAACTGGAATAAGGTTTTGTTTTTTTCACAGCTTTCTGGCAAAGCGCGATAAACCATTCTGGACTACCATAGGCTGCAAAGCACAAACACTGGATTGCATACCAGGAAACAAAATGTGCATTGTTGGGCTAAGAGTCGATGGGAGGGCGGGAAAGGCTGAGGAATGAAATAAGGAACCCTTAATACCTTTCTCAGAAATCACACGTAGAGGGCTAGTTTTACCTGCAGAACTTCCAAGTTCCTTGCAACTTCTGCTGCTTGCCAAAAAATGGCTCAAGGAAGCCTCAGATTAAACATTTTCATTTAGGTCCCCCTCTGAGCAATCTAACTTGTTTCTAATCCAAAACTTCACAGTTGTGGGAAGTAGCTGAATAAAAAAAGCCCACCTTCCATGTGGCTGATTATTCTATCCAGGCCTCCTGACTTTAACCCTATTAGAAGGTATTAAAGGAGATGATGGATATATGATGGGGGGGAAGCGGGGGGGAAACTACAAAAAAGTAAGGCATCTAGGCAGGGGTGTGATTGAAAAATGTTAGCAACTGGTTCTCTGCCTGGTTGCTCGGTGGGCGTGGCCATGCTGGGCATGGCCTCCTTGGCCTCCTGCACCATGGCCCGGGGGGGGGGGGTGTTATCACTCTCCCCAGGCTCCGGAGGTTTTCTTTGAGCCTCCAGGAGGGGCGAAAACTTCCTCCCCCAGGCTCCGGGAGGCCTTCGGAGGCCAGAAACGGGCCCATTTCCGGACTTCCAGAAGGCCCATTTTTCACCCTTTCAGAGCCTCCACGCGGGCCTTGCACTTACCTGGCATGATGAACGAGCAGCATGGAGACTCCTGGGAGGGGAGGGGCGGGCACAGCCAGCCAGTCCTTGCAACTATGGTTCGGAGAACTGGATGCAAAATTAACATCTGGTTTGCCTGAACCGGTGCAAACTGGCTGAATCCCACCGCTGCATCTAGGCTACTGTCCCAGAGTTAAATTATCTGGGTCAGCTTCTAGAAGGCTGAGATGGGATGGGAACACTGTCTTTTCTTATGGTATAAACCTGAGTTTAAAATGATAGAAATCCAACTCTATGCTGACCCATTTCAAGACATTTGTTTTCTTTGGCCTTTGGCCAGTGAGGTTTTCTCCCCTTCTGGTAAGTTTCTGTTTATAGAAGCAATGCATCATGCTTTCTTCTTGTTCCTCATCCCTTCGCCTCATTTTTAGATCCTTAGAATTAGCCTTTACTTTGAGTGACAAGTCCCTCCACTTTTGTTAGCAGCATTTTTGGAAGTGATTTGCCCTTGTCATCTTCCTAGGGCTTAGAGAGACTGACTGGCCCAAGGTCACCCAGCTGGCTGTGTGGCTCAGACAGCACTAGTACTCAGAGCCTCCTGTTTTCTAGCTTGGTGCCTTAACCACTACACCAAGCTATCTTTCTTCTCCATATTACCTGTTTAGAATTCAATTTGTTAGCCTTTTATCTTGTGGCTTCCTTGGCATATTTAAATAGTGAGATCAAATGACCTTGCTTAGCCTGTGGAATTAGACTGGAAGCAACGCTTTGTGATGTCCTGTTTAAAAGCCACAGTGCCTCCCACAAGTTCAGGGGACCCCATGAAAGTTGCCAGGAGGCATAAAACAGATAAGGGAATTAATTGCCTCCTCCAAATTACACCGCCATTGCCTTGACATGGATACCTGTTCCTGTTTGTAACCACTCCCCCGTGTTGCACCCTGGATGATCCATGGCAGCCGTGGTGGCCATGAACTCCCACGTTGTCTCAGATCCTACTACTAGAGAAGGTAGATTGAAGCCCCCCCCCCCAAACCATAAGGCTGGGGAACTCTAACCCAGAGTCAAAGAGCTCAGGCAAGGAGGTTGCTGTGCAGTGGGGAGGCTGGTGCAATAGCAAAAATCCCAACTGATCCCACCGTAATGAACAAAGTCCCACATTCTGTGACCTGTGTGCAGCTCCCAATGAAGCTGTAAGAGATTCTCGGATGACAATCACCACACTTTCACCCCTGCATCAGAGTTTCAGCTGATGACACACCCAGTGGTGGGATTCCAATAATTTGACAAGCGGTTCTCTACCCTAATGACCATCTGGGTGGGCATGGCTCGGTGATCATGTGACTGGATAGGCATGGCCAACTCAATGTCATGTTGATGGGAGCTCCGCCTTAGCTGTTACAATGTAATAAAGTTTAAACAGAGAGGCAGTTTCTGTAAGCAGGGCAATAAAGATTAGGCTAGAAACAACACCAGAATGTTTCCTTCCTACCTTCCTTACAGGATTAGCCTTGTAAAGTGGAAAAAACAAAACAAAAGGAGATTTCTTCCAACAATCGGTTCTCCCAATTGCTTAGAAAGTTAACAACTGGTTCTCCTGAATCCCACCACTGGCACCTGAAACCCAGTTTGGCATATCTCCGAAAGAGCTAACTCTCCTTTCCAGACCCAGCCAGGTCTTGGTGATATGTGCCAGGTTGGCCTTCTCCTCGATGATTTAATCACTAATGAGGGAGGCCTTTTTATTGACTGACCTGGTATTTAGTAGCAGCAGCTAAAAGTCACGGCCACCAAAGGTCTACTGACACTGACTGAAGATTACTGGAGCTGAGGCCAAGGAACTAGAACACAAACCAGTATAAGACAATGGTCCTGCAGTCCCCAAGAACAGCCAGCTCCCTGTCTCCCACCATATCCTCCCATGCCATAATCACTGCCATAATATTATGGCCTGCCCACATTCCCCAATGACGGGCCCATCCCCACAGCCAGGGGAGGTAAGAGCAGGAACCTTTCAAACATGCCTGGGTGAGAAAGCAGGGAACCTTCAGCCCTTTAGCTTTACAGTTCACTTAGTGACTTACAACGGTTCACTTATTGACCATCTGAAGTTATAACGGCACTGAAAAAAACCTGATCTATGACCGTTCCTTTATGACTTTGCAGCATCCCCATGGTCATATGATTTACATTCATGGATGTTTGACAACTGACTCGCATTTATGACGGTTGCAGTGTCCTGGAATCTGCACAAGCACCTTTTGCGACCTTCTGACAAGCAAAGTCAATGGGGAAGCCAGATTTACTTAACAACTATGTTACTAACTCGACAACTGCAGTGATTCACTTAACAAATGTGGCAGGAAAAGTTGTAAAATGAGGCAAAACTCACTTAACACATTCCTCACTTAGCAACATCAATTTTGGGCTCAATTGTGGTCGTAAGTTGAGGACTACCTGTACTAACTCTCAGTGACATAAGGGTACCCAGCCACTGCTTCCTCATTCACTACAATACATTCATACTACCTACAATGTATTGATATACACTAACACATTGTGTGGAGAAAGCTAGAAGCAATTTAATTGGCTTTCTTTTCCACCTGCAAATGAGCTTATCTCTAGGTATTGTATCTATGAAATAAAATGACATCTAGCATAGACTTTTCCAATTTCATGCACATATATACTAGAACCAGTACAGTGTTAGCAATGAAACATGCTTGAAAATATGTGGAATAATTATATACCACTAGCCAATAGCCTGGTGTTGCTCGGGTATTTATTTATAGGGGGAAAATGTCCAGACCAAATGTAATTTCTAATGTTGGATTTTCCCCCTTGCCAGAAGGAACCCCCTTGTGGAGTACTGTGAAGCCATTACCATGGCAACTCCACTGTGTTACACAGTAGAAGCCATTTCACAGCAGTACAGTAGAAGCCATTTTAAGGCACAACAGGCGGTATCTTAACAGAACACACACCCCGAGGGGTTTTAGGGATGTCTTCCTCCCACAGTATTTGTTTCCAGAGAGTAAGTCATCTGTGTACCAAGTTTGGTTGAAATTGCTTGAGGCATTCCAGAGTTATGCTGGAACACACACGCAGCCGTTTTTATATATAAAGATTATTATTATTACTATCATTACTATTATTATTATGAGGTTAATCTTTGGTGAGATTCACAGCCTTTGGGGCTGGTTGGTAGCTCAACAGCTCGAGTCCTAACCAAGGACCTAGGAACTGTTAAGGTAACGTCGGATGATATAAGCTGTTCCAAGTAGGGTGGTTTTTTGTAGAATCAGAATGTTCAAGTCCGATAAATTTAAAATTTCCAAATAGCGAAGCAGCCTTTTAGGGATTACTACTACTACTACTACTACTACTACTACTACTACTACTACTACTACTACCTATTATTATTATTATTATTATTATTATTATTATTATTATTATTATTATTATTATTATGCCATTCCCCTGTCTATATTTAGTAGGGCAATTATCTTATTTTATGCTAGATACTTAACATGGTAAGAGTTAACTATAATTATCTATATAAGATTGAAGGAGTTAAACAGGGGAAAGAGAAACAAACAGGTGTGTCTACAACTGAAATAAATCCAAGCTGTTTCTGTGGAACTAAACATTCCTCTTTCTTCTATCCTAATAAAAACCAAAAAGTCAAGCAAAGAATTGTATTTTATTACATCAAGTAGCATTCAGAATGCAGAGAAGATTTGAGTTATGTATCAGTCAAACACTGATGTTCAAAGCAAAATTATATTTTCAGTTGGGGAAAAAATTGAATGATTAGCTAAGACAAAGAGGAGAAAGGTTGGAACTCAAGCTCTTTTTGACAGATTACAAACTGTCCTCCCATATTGGCAGGACCTGCAAAATAATGTTTAAAAATCAGAAAAAGTAACCTACTAAGGAGTTCTAAAGAAAACACACTGCAGGGCTCGCTCCCTCTCTCCCTCCCCCACCTCTCTCTGTGTGTGTATGTGTGTTTCATTTCAGTTTTCAAAATCACTGGGCTAATGGAATCTTTAAATTGTAAAGGGTAGAAAGGGCAAATCTAGTAACTATATGAAACACTTTTGAGTTAGTCACTAGTGCTAACCAAGCAACGCTATTTCAGGCTTTGCTAATAAATATTACCTTCTCTCTTCCAAACAAAAACCTTCAAATTAAAGAGAACTGATTATTTATGTTACAAGATAAATCCAGGCACACCATTACCATCAAGCCCAGTGTAAAATAATGTTCTCCCTCAAACTCATTATGTCCAATTTTGAGTACCTCACACACATAAAAAAGGTGAATACAAATTGGTACAGCCTACATTTTGAGGACCCTAAAAACTCTCATTTTGAGGCTATAAGAAAACAAGCGGCTATAAGGAATGATTGAGGAATCTGGGCACTCTGAAGAAACCAATTAAGGGAGGAGGATGAAATAGTACTTTCAAATACCAGAAGGTGCTTCATATAATAGGCTTACATTAGGGGAGGGGCAATCTTGTTGTGAAAAAGAGCTGTGTGATGCTTCACTCGGGTAATTTGATTCCAAGGATTTGATCAAATCACCCCTTCAATCAGACTCTTTGAATCATTTTTTAAAATTCTTTGAGGTGTCTTTAAATCAGTTTTAATCTTTGAGGTGCCCTCAAATATAACATCAAAGAGATGTGAAGATGACTGAGAAATTTAGTAGGCTTTCTGGTTTTAAAAACAAATTCTGTTGCAAATTTACTTTCATATATGGATGAAGCTGGCGGGTTTTGATATGGTGCTTTTGACATGATGCCAATATGAGTAGGTAGTCAGTTAGTTTTGTCACCTGTGTAAACTCAAGTATTTTTGAAAATGCTGTACTGCTATTTATGTCTCACTCTTCTGTTAAAATTTGTTTAGACAGGTTTGCTGGGAGAGAGGTTTTCATTCCATTGCTCCTTTTTACCTTTCCCTCTCTTTCATGTGAATCTCTTTTCTTACTTCAATACCATTTTATCCTGACCTAACTCTCAATTTATCTGACCAGCACTATTAGCCCCTAGATCCAGTTTGTCTCAAGTTCTTCAACTTTTTCAATTTCCCTTTTAGTTTTTTATTCTTCCCATGCTCATCCGGAACAATTCCTTTTTCTCTCTCTCTTTCTAATACTTGCTTTTGTCGTATCTTGTCCTGAAAAAGTTAACTTTTTAAATACTGCGTTTCTCTGAAAATAAGACAAGGTCTTATTTTCTTTTGACCCCCAAAATAAGTACTTGGCCTATTTTGGGGAAGGTCTTATCATTTTTGAGGTGCAGGAGGCAGCGAGCATGGTCACCTCATGGCTGCTGCTGTGTTGCAATATTTTTGGGGAGGGCTTATTTTAGCACATGCGCTCAATAAGCCAAGTGGGTTTATTATTTGGGGAGGTCTTATTTTCAGGGAAACAGGGTATGTATGTATGTATGTATGTATGTATGTATGTATGTATGTATGTATGTATGTGAATAAGTCTGATGTAGCATGCTTGTTATGCTAAATATTTTGGAAAGATTTTATTTGAAAGCTGAAGTATGATTTCAGCATAAGTGCTTATATACACTTGGCTGGGGAGTTTTGAAGTGCTGTGCAGTTCTCACCCTGGTTATCTCTGCCTTTAAAAAGAGTGTTACAGGGGGAAAGGTTTGAAAAAAAATATTGTGGTGAAATCCTTGATGCGACTCAGCTCAAGCATGATAATATTAATGTCTTGTAAAGGGTTATGTCAAGCCTGCTATTTTCATGTTGTTCTCCACCACGATCAAAACAGTGCAAGCATTTTCAAGCTTCCTTGTGACAGGTTAGGATCTTAAATCGTTAGCTGAAAACCAATTGGGCTGCATTGAATCATGCTGCCTTTCTATCTAGAATCTTCCATTTGAATGGAATGTGACCACGCATGAATCTCAAATCTTGGATCTTGACTGATTCAAGACTCTGCCAGTTACCCTGCCGGGAGATCCTCAAACTGAAATGGGATTCCCATATGTATTAAGGCACTTTCCAGCCTTGAAGTTTCTGCACTGATCAGTGAACTGAGAGTGCTTTCAGCCCCAGAGTTCTAAATCCTTTAGAAATCCTGTCATGCCATCAGATGCAAGCCAGCTACAGATGCTTTCAATCATTCCCTACCTCTCCTCTCTCATACTAACTTTGTCTTCATTTTGTCATTTGAGGAATTTTTGGCTCTCCCCCAAAACCCCTATTATAAAAATCAAACTATTTAAAAAATGGAAAAAAAGAACGAAGCCAAGAGATTTCCCTGTGCCACCATCTGCTAATTTACAGGGTTATTTGTGTCAGCAGTTTAGAAAGAAGCAAAGTGATATCGGGAGGGGGACACAAAATATATTCCGTAGATGCAGTTTTAGAAATGGGATTACTGGTTTCTATACACGGAACTTGCATTTCACAGATTTAGAAATGAAAATGGCATACATTACTCTTTGTTCACTCTGAAACAAACTCAACCTGATACATCATGGATGGGTACAAAAATACATTTCCAATGAACTGGAGCAACACAGATGTGAGCTTGCATATTAAAGGAAGCTTGCTTTGAGCAATTAGTGGTGACAAACCATCTTTAGTGCTAAAAGGCAAAGGCCATTAAGGAAGCAGTTCACCAGGCCACCAGGGGACTGCTTCTTCATGCTCAAGTGCCGGACTCCCTCTGGTTGACAACCCTCAACTTTCTTCCTGACATTTGTGGAGGAAACGCTGTAACGTCGTATGCGCAGGCATGGTAATCTTCTGAGCCTTCTGACCATCTTATCAGAAGAATAACCATCTGCCTGTCTTTCTCTAGCTCCAGCTCGGACTTGAATAATGGAATGAGTAAGAAGGAATTCTTCCTAATCTTGTATGACTTATGACAGTCAAGACCCATTCAATATTTCCAAAGAAGCAAAAGGTCAAGGGAAGAAAAGCTGGAATACACAATAGGAAAGTGGGCTGTTATCTATGTACTTATTGACATCGGGGATGCACTGAGGAAAAATGATTGTACAGTTGACCGTGTTTGTGTTTTTAAAGTCCCAAGCTAAGTCTCTTATTAGGGAGTAAAGTTTCATTTCCAATCCAGATAAAAGATTCATAGGTAGCAGGACTGCAATATGATTTGGCCTGAGTTCTTGAAATTGTTGCCAGCCAGAGTATATCACTCTGGTTACATAAATGAATGGTTGGCCATAACGGCTTTTTTCATAACTCCATTTACCAAACACACAGAGAACAGAGTTCTGCATCTAGGGCTGCACCCTTATTTTTGATTACATTCATTCCTGAACGTACTGTGGGCCAATATTAGAACAATATGAGTCTGGTCCTCTTTACTATCCATGGCCGCAGCAAGGGCAAGCTTGTAGACATCAGCCCTAGAGCTGCAAGGAGCCACATTTCAGCTCTTTATAAAAAGGGGAATATATTTAATCAGATTAAAGGAAATGGAGGCAATATAACACAAGGGGACAAAAAGAAGCAATTCTCTGTGAGAAAGGGAATCAAATGAAGAGGCAAGCCCTGTAGAAGACAATGAAAAACAAAAACAGGGGATGGCAGAGAAATCCCATCATATACAATGCATTTCACGTTATTGGAATGGAAAGAACATGCTTTCATCCTTTACAAGGGAAAAAAAGTAGTAGTAGTACTTGGTGACATAATTATTAACGCCAGAAGGGCAGAGAGATGCAGGTGTTCTTGACAAGACAAGAAAGAGAAACATTCCGGTAATAGTTGACTCTGTCTTGTGAAGAACAGAAACATGGAACAGCCAGTCCCACTGGTTCATGAAGTTCACTGTCTGCTAGGAGCAAGGATCAGGAAGAGGCAACACAATTTCCAAGACTTATCAGTTCTACTGGTAATTACTGGGCTAATTCATGTGTGATAAATGCTATTGCAGGGGTGTCAAATTGGTGGCCCTGGGCCAGATGTGTCATGCACAGGCCACGCCCATCCCAGTTCTGCAAATCGGAAAAACACCGCAAAACATCATGTGAGGGCAATGTGACGTGGCGCGTTTGACACCCATGTGTCAATTGTGAAGAACAGCTTCAACGTGGCGGTTTGAAAACCTAAGGAGGAGTCTCAAGAATTGAGGTTTAGGTGCTATCCTCACAGAGGATGGCAAGAATATTACAGGGGCATCATTGGCTATAAAAATCCTTGCATCAGGAGCAATTTAGTTACTAAAAGGATGGTAGACTATTGACACTTTCCAAAAATTGACAAAAACTTGTTTGGTGAAAGCATGGTCCGTTTGGATGAGGAGAGATTTATACTGAAACCTTGCTGTTGGAGACAAAAATCCTGGGGTAAGGACCTCAGATAAAGATTTGTGCACTATGAAAGGAACCAGCAGTGTTGCTTTTAATGGGGCTTATTAAACCACTCAATAAAGTATCAAGAAGAATATTGGCTCATAGCATTCAAGGCCTTCATTGTACATTAATGCTCAAAGTATGGAAAATGAACAAGATGAGCTTGAACTCCTAGTTCAAAAGGTCTTTAATAGACATAATGGAGACCTGTGAAAGTGATGCCATAACCTCCATGCAGCAACTGAAGGATATAACTTGTCTAAAAGAAGCAACAGAAAGAGAGAAGGAATTGCACCGTATATTAAAAGTATCCACACCTCTTCAGAAACCCAAGTTAATGAATTTGGTGATTCTGTAGAACGCATTCTGATTAAAATAACTGAGGAATAAAAATAATTCTGTTGTGTACTACCCAACTGAAGGGATGGCATAAAAGGCATGAAATATTTTGATAAGCAGCTTAATTATTTCCCAGCATCTGTTAGAAGACAAATTCCCTCAAGGATATTTTTTCAATGGGGAAAAAAATCTTCTGAAAGAGTAGGAAAAGGCAAAAGGGAAGAACGATCGTTTTCTTACTGCTAACCAATTGGGAAGACTCATCCAAGAATGCAGAAGTAGCTGTGATGTTCAAAGTAAATGATAGTGTAATACTAGGGCTCCTTGTGTTATTCTGCACTGTCATTCAGGAGCTTTTAATCTATTCCCCCCTGCTTAGAATTGATTGGCCTAGTTATGTAAATGGATGTTAACCATTCACTTCATAGCCACTTAAACCTTAAAATCCTCTGGCAATTAGCCAAGTTGGAGAGCAACCTGATCCTTGGCAATCCCAAAGTGTTCTGCATGGACCAGCGATTTTGGGATCCTCCATTATTAAAATCTAGTCAGCAGGCAAAAACAACTGTCCGGACCAGCTTAACCACAGCTCCTTTTCACATTAACAATTCTTTCTGTATTTTATCATATCTGATTATCCCCTCAACAAGCAACTGTTGCCGAGTATATTGCATGAGTCTGACCCTACCCTTTTTGTCTTCCCCATATCACAATACAGTAAAACTTAACTTTAAGGAAAAGGTTGGGAGTGGTGTCTGGTTACATTTGAAAGGAGCCCTCATTACTTGCTGGAGATGCTTTTGGGGACTCCTGCATTGACCAGGAGATTAGATCTTACGAATTACAGATAATTTCTCACCCAAACATTCAGTTGTTCTATGATAGGACATGCAATTATGCAGCGCAGAATGAATAGACAAGATTGAAATGTGAGGTTGATAAACATGTGGGCAGGAAATACCTATTTATTTTCAGTATTTAACTTTCTAGAACCAACTGCATCCAAGAATACAGAAGGAACTTGCTAATGGACTTTGTGTTTTACCTTTAAAGATCCTGGAAAATGCGCGAAGTGCCAAATGACTGGAGGAAGACAAATGTTGGTTTCAAACATTTTGAAAAAAGAAGACTCCAAGGAACTATAGACCAATCAGCCTGACACTGGGAAGGTTCTGCAGAAGATCATAAAGCAATTGATTGGTAAACGCATTGAAAACAACACAATAAATTACTATCTTTCTCCTCCTTTCTATTTTGGCTTGAGTAATCTCCTTAGTAGATTATGGAATATTATTTATAGGATACTATTTATAATACAGGCAGTCCTTGATATACGACCATTCATTTAACAACTGCTTGAAGTTACAATGGGCCCAGAAAAAAATGACATGAGCCACCTTCAAAGTTACAACCATTGTACCACTGCCACAGTGATGCAATTGCAATTTGGACACCTGGCAACTGTCTCGCATCTATAATGCCTTATGGTGTCCTATGGTCACATGAGCCCAATTTGCAATTTCCTCATCTGACCTTTAAACAACTAAAGTCAATTGGGGAAGCTGGATTCGCTTATTGGCCATGTGATTCATTAACAACTATGTAAACTGCTTAACAACCACAGTGATTCACTTAATGATCACAGCAAAAATGGTTGTAAAATCAGATCTGGTTGTGTGACAACTCAATACCGACATTGCTTAGTAATCAAAATTCTGGTTTCAACTCTGATTGTAAGTCAAGTACTACCTGTATATCCTTTTTTTACCACAATTAGTTACATGAGATCTCAATGGCATGCCAATTAACAAGATATATATCTCAAAGAATTCTTATCAACACATTCTCATTAACTGGAGTAAATATGGAACGGGGTATTACAAAGGTTTGGCCCATGCCTTATACAATTCAGTATTCTACTAATGATGCAGATGACAGAGAGGAGGGAATGGCCATGAAATCTGCAGATTACACAAAATTAGGCAAGTTAATAGTCCTAGAACTGGGGTCCCCAGCACCCAGGTCACAGCCCACAAGTCTGTGGCTTATTCAGAATTGGGTTGTGTGAGTGGCGGGATGGAGTACCCAGGCACGGGATGGAGTACCCAACTCAACTTGTGTGAGCAGCACGTCAGTGGATACTCATATATGTGGACACTGGCCCGCCACTCACATGGCCCAATTCCCCTCTCTCCCCACCAGGCGGGCCACCAAATCTCAAAGGTTGGGGATCACTACTCTACTTGAAACTGAACCAGATGGATATTTCTTCCAACATTTGGGAATTAGATTAGTTAACTGGAAGCTGAGTAGCAGCAGAGTAGAAGGGGTACGAAAAAAGAAAAGAAAATTTAGATTGTGTTAACAGAACTAGAAAGTAACAGTAGAAAGTAATTGCTCCACTGTATTCCACTTTATTCTGTAGTGTATTGCATTTAAGCTTCATGCCAATAATGTAGCACAATGACAATGACACATATGAAATGCTGCAACCTATGTTCTTAGATATTGAGATGCAAGTTTGTAATCATGGCGTGTGTGTAATGTCACAAACACACTTTTCATTGTGGCTTCATATTGGTTTGTGGTTGATACTATGCCTGTAACTCTCTGACAAGATTTTACAGACATAACTTTCATATAAGTAAGATCTTGTAACTTGATAGATAATTCAACTTTCATACCAGTCTCCCTGCTTCTTAATATCTGATTAAAGGTGAGTGACTGACTTGGTCATGAGAAGAAAAAAATATTTGCAATCATTGCCTTTAAATTAAAACTTTTTATTACATCCAGTTAAATTTTCATTATCTTTAGCATAAGATGAAGCCCATCTTGCTTTGGTAGGATCATAAAATTGGAAGGGATTTTAGAAGTCATCTAGCCCAGTCCTTCTTTAGTGCAGAGTGTGAATTATAAATAAAGGTAAAGGTTCCCCTTGAACATATGTGCTAAGTCGTTCCTGACTCTAGGGGCTGGTGCTCATCTCCGTTTCAAAGCTGAAGAGCCAGCACTTTCTGAAGATGTCTCCGTGGTCATGTGGCCAGCATGACTAAATGCCGAAGGTGCATGGAACACTGTTACCTTTCCACCAAAGGTGGTCCCTATTTTTCTACTTGCATTTTTACGTGCTTTCAAGCTGCTAGGTTGGTAGAAGCTGGGACCAGTAACGGAAGCTCACTCTGTTACACGGCACTAGGTATCCAAACTGCTGAACTGCCAACCTTTCTGATTGAAAAGCTCAGAGCCTTAGCTACTGAGCCACCGTGTCCCATTATAGCTATAGATTTATTTATCAGAGATTTTGGTTTCAACTGCACATTTTCCCCATTTCAAGATTTGATCTGACTGCATGACAAGCTAAGCCATACACTGTAATTTGGATTACAATGTCATTAGAGTCCCTTCCATAAATCAGCTGTGCTTAAAGAAGAGTTTTTTTTATTGCCAGGATATAAAATTTGGATAAATAACAAATTATTTAAATCACTATAAACCAAAATAAAATGTCAATAGATGCTCATAATACCAAGCTTTTAAACTTTTTTTGAACTTAAAAAAATCAGTCCATAAACAAAAAACCAAGAGGGTATTCCATCTCATTTCTCTATAAACATTTTAATAAGACAACGTGTGTTTGATTCATTAGGAATGAGGAGATGACTGAGCTCCAGCCACATGGCTAGATTTAATCTTTGAGCCAAAGATCAGGCAGATGGTGCTAAATGCTTAAACCTCCTGAGAGGAAGGGCGCAAACAATGTTTCTCATCTCTGAGTGTTGTAATAGATTTATTGTTACCCTCACTATGAAAGCAAAAGTAAGGAAAATCAGGAATATTCCACTTATTTTCATTGTGCCCCGATTCCAATATTTTGAGGTGCTTCTTTTGCTATGAATGAAATTACCCCCTTTCTCTCCCTAGAGTGCAAGTTGAAAGGAACTTTAGATGCAACACCAAACAAGTTCCCAATGGCAGCATTATACTGTACCTGCCTCTAGTGTCTTGCTAGAGAAAGAGAAGTAAATCAAATTAATAATAATAAAAAATTTCATAGCTGTAATGATGCTGATCTCTCAAATTTGCAATTGGGCCAAGTTACTGAAATTACATGGAAATATGGAAATTTATAGAAATGCTGCTAATGCAACAACCACAGCCAACATACAGCCTGCGTATTTAGTGTTTCTATGCAAGGGAAATGTTCGCTGTAAGGGATGTCTAAATATTTGCCTGTTAATGAATCCAACAAGAGAGGTTGGTAAAGTGGGTATGTCCCTTTACAATCTAATGAAAAAATTCTGTGTTTTATTAAATATTGTAATAACTGCCGTGGTGCAATTCAGCCAGTTCTATCTGGTTCGGGTGAACCGGTTTTGTTGGTGGCAGGAGGCTCCGCCGACCCACCTGCACATCATCACATCCTGTTTTTGATGTGCTGCGCATGTGCGGAAGGTCCTGCGCATATGCAGAGGTAGTGCATGTGCTCACATTTGCCAACCAGTAGCAAAGGTAAGTTGATTTCACCCCTGAATAGATGTGTTCTATTATCTATTATCTGTGTTCTATTACCTCTTTAGAGAGCGGCTAATTAAACACACATATTGAATTAACAATGCATATCTTTAAAGACGCAATTAATCCAAATATCCATGGTACCCTCTTAACTGTTATCTTGGACTACAACTCCATCATTGGATAGGTATGATGAAAGTGTTAGTGTAAGCCATCTGGAAGGCTGAATTATGTATCTTTATAATGATATATACTTGATATATTACATAAAGCCTTCTTTATAATTCAAGACCACAAGAGATACAACTTGGAAAAAAACATCCTCTTTCAAGGTTTTGCACACTTTAATAAGGTTCCAATCTGATTCCTATATAAAATTTTGATTGCTGGGTTTAGCTAACCTTGTCTTGCAATTTTCAGAAGTCTTGCAACACCTCTTCCAAGGAAAAGATCGTATGTCATATGGAAGGGACTGCTCAGGTACCGTTTTGACAAAAAGTACTGCCAAGACTAAATGTTTGTCATTCAATTTACCATTACATAGGTTTGAAGGAACTATAAAGAAATCACATTCCCTTTTAAAGGGCTGCAATTGCAAAACTACAATAGGTTCACAGTGCCTCCACTTCCCTTTTGCCTTGTTTCCATGAAATCAAATCCATATCTATTTACAGGATTTAATCAATAGATTACATTTTCATGAATTATCCATCATATTTTTTCCATCTCTCTCTCCCTCCCTCCCTCTCTCCCTCTCCCTCCCTCCCTCCCTCCCCCCTCTCATTCTCATACACCCAAAATATTTTACATTCACTTCTTATTCCAAACATCTTAAGTATTCAAAACGCTGCAGATGGCATTTTCAAAAAATGCACTTAAAAGCCTTACTCTGATCTAAGTACACAATGTAAATTACAATATAAGTTACAGCGTAAAACTGTTGGGAGCGCTCCAGGCACAACTGTAATACAAAATTATTATTACTGTTATTATTCATAATAGCCTTTGCTTTCAGAGTTTAGCTCGGCTCTCCCACTTGGTTTCCAGCACCACGTGTGCCTCTTACGCACACTTTGAGAAGCCCTTAAGAGAATTATTTCGAAACAAAGAGCTCCACAGATTTCTTTGCTCAGCTCTCTCCTGTCCACGAGATACTTCATAGCTCTCTTTCTTGACGGCTTGTTGCACAGCTCTTTTATTTATCCATCAGGATGGGTTGTGAAACCTGGGATTTTATGGTGGGTTTTGTTTTTTAGTTCAAGCTAGTTTGTGCGTTCTCTTCTCTGCTTCTTTATTTTTTCATTAAGTATTCAATAAAAGTGTGATAAAAATGTCTATTTCAGTAGTTAATTGCACTTGCCAGTTTAATATGCAAGTTGTATTCCACTCCCACTCCCGGGAGATAGTCTGTGCCTTTCTGTAAATAAAAAAGGCAGCTTCTCTAATTTGTGAGCTATCTACCGGACCAGCAAGGCAGACAGAGAAAGCACAGAATTGTTGCTGATTTGCTACTTCTTCCCCTCCTTCACCTACACTTATTCCTGGTAGACATGTTTTTTTTTAATGTATGGGGACCCAAAGCCAATCAAAGTAGACCTATTCAACTCCTTCACTATATAATACTGTAGACCTCCATCTCATAGTGACCATCTAAATCCGTGATGGTGAACCTCTGGCATGCGTGCCGTGGAGCCCTCTCTGCGGGCACATGAGCCGTCGCCCCAGCTCAGTTCCACCGTGCATGCCTCCCGCTGACCAGCTGATTTTTGGGTCTCTGCTGCGCATGTGCGGGGAGTGGAGTGCATGCAGGATATGCACAGGCATGCATAGGGGACAGGGGTGCATGGGGGGTAGTGCCCCCCTGTGCCCCATTTTTGGTCCCAGGAGGCTTCAGGAAGGCCTGCTAGGCCCAAAACGAGCCGCAAGAGGGGTTTGCGTGCATGTGCAGGGGGCACATGGGAGTTGTTGTGTGTGCATTGCAATATGGGTATGGACACACACATGCGCACTTTCGGCATGCGATAACAAAAACTGATCTAAATTCCTCCTCCTGAAAACCCTTCAGGAACACCCAGCTGGATGGCAATTCCAGAATTCATCAAAGGGGCAGCAAATTGGAGAAAGCTACTATACAGTATGTATTTTGGTCTCGGGCAAACAAGTGTACCTGGTAGAAAGGAATAGTGTGTTTTTGAATCTTTATAAACTTTATAAATGGAGAAGAAAAAGAAAGACAATAACAAAGTGCAATAATAAAAATTGAAATGCACATTAAGAAACAACAAAAAAGGAAATAAATTTCAAATAATTTTTAAACATGCTTATACTGTAAATATTAGAAAAATTAAATATACGATGGGACTTGCATTTTAAACAATTAAACTCTGACCAGATGGAATCGTATTGATCAGATTTTTCATGACATCAATAAACAATCTTCTTAGCTGCTGCCTACACACGATAATTCTTTGCACTTCAGTAGATTCCAAATGGTAGGAATGCAATTCAACATTGCATTCCCACCTTTGACACTTATTTCTTTTCCAATCACTCCTTTTACAACCTGATGAATAATAAACTAAGAAAATGTGACTGAGAGCAGGCCCCAAACATTTGAGCTGTGCTGGACTTGCATTATGGTAGACCTTGTCTTATGACCATTCATTTAACAATGGTTCCAAGGTATAACATCACTGAAAAAAGTAACTGAGACCCATCCTCGAAATTATGACTGTCACAACACCTCTACAGTCATTTGATTCCAATCTGCATACTTGCCTGCAGCATTGAGATTTGCAATCTGCCCAGCCAGCTTCAAATAAGGAAAGTCAGTGAAAAAAAATGGATTTGTTTAATGATCATGGTAAAAAAAAAATGGTTGTAAAATCAATTCTAGTCACATGATGATGTGCTTAATGACCTCATTGCTTAGTGAGTGAAATTTGACTATGGAATATGACCCAACGGTGGTCATAAGTCAAGGACTACCAGTATACTACCAATGAAACCCAGCTCTGGCTAAACTTTTTGCTAAATGTAAGCTGTGCTGGCCCAGTGGTTAGAATGCAATACTGCAGGGCTAACTCACTGCTCACTCCAGGCGTTCGATTCTGAATGGCTCAAGATTGACTCAGCCTTCCATCCTTCCGAGGTCGATAAAATGAGGATCCAGATTGTTGGGGGCAATATAGTGGTAGGATTCACTTACCTTTGCTACCGGTTCGCAAATGTGAGCTCGCTTTGCTCGCACACGCCGCCTTCTGCACATGCGCACTGCCTTCTGCACATGTGCACCACCTTCTGCGCATGCGCAGAAGGTCTCACATTAAATCAAGGCAGAGCCTCCAGCAGCTGCCGCTACCGGTTTGCCTGAACCAGTAAGAACTGGCTGAAAACCACCTCTGGGCAATATGCTGACTCTGTAAACCGCTTAGAGAAGGCTGTAAAGCACTGTGAAGTGGTATAATAAGTCTAAGCGCTAGTGCTATTTTTCTGTGGTATTGAATTATCAACATCATGCAATACTAATACAACATTAAACCCTAGGCCCCCGCTGATCTATTAAGAAAAAAATTCTAGCTCATTTTTCCAAATTACCTGTAAATTATCCATACATATCTTAATAAAAAAATTAAAGTGGAAATTAACATTAACTGTAGGTTTAGGAACTTCAAACATTTTTTCTAATAGTATTAATAATTAACAATTTTAATTAAAATTCATTTTCATCCAATTCTTATGTAGGTTTTATTTTTTATAAAACGTGAGTCTTTAGTGTGTTGAGTGCTATTTTTCAATGGCTATTTCCTGAACAATTTAGGTAGCTACTACTGCACCTACAATTTTAATGTATTAATATGTTATTTTTCCATATCTTTTTAAAGTAATAATAAAGGTAAAGCCTCCTTTATGTTGAATCTCCTGAGGACTCCTGAATATAGCTTCTCACTACAATTCAGAAGTGTTTTGCCATTTCCTACTTCCATAACATTGCTTCATTTTCCTAGTCTAGTTTACTACCTCCAAATTAAGTCTTTCACTGAATTACGAACCAAGATCTACTGTATTTTGTTTTTGAGATCAGCCAAGGTTAGCCAGGTGTGTGTATATAAGCACATAGACATGTTTCTATATTAACATAGCGGTCGGTGATATTATCCTTACCCCATACTGCTTTAGCACGCCATTTCAAAATGACAGTAGAAGGTTAGGAAATAAAGGGGATAATTCTTTTTTCTGCTTCTTTCCAAAGAGATATAAGGTTATGCTTGTATTCAGGGGCACAGCCAATCAGTTACAGATTAGTCTTGATGGATCCTATTATCCATTGCTTTATGTGTCTAAGTCTCGCCTCCAATTATATCCTTAGTGTACCTTAAAAACCTTCTTTCTCTTATAGTAGACAACACGCTAGTCCTCAGCCTAGTTGAGATTCTAGACATAGAGCCTCTTCTCCTCTGCAGGCATCATCTTCACTGCAATTTAAAAACAAAAATGGGGAGCTATCTGCTATGCTTTTGTACCTTCTACAGCCCAGATGTTTGTATTTGGGATACCCATTTTTTTAATACCATGAATATTTTTGTTGGGAGTAAAATTCAGCAGTTCTTTGCAGTAGACTTGGAGCAACAACAACTAAAAGTCATTTCAAACCCGATTCCTATTTATTTATAAAAAAATCTATTTTCATAGGAGCCCATTCACAATTTAATATCTGCTGAGTTTAACCGGCATCTGCTTGTGTTAGGCATTGCCACAGGGGGAATGGAACATTCTCAGTTAATGCTACACATTTTTATAATACCCTGCCTAGAATGCATGACAAAAGCAGCCTCCTCTCACCAAATGCCATTATGTCCAGGCATTATGGTAGTTGTGATACAACACTCAGGCAGGATGGAGGAGGCTGTCCAGATTTAAAATCCTTTCAAGGAAGCATTCCAATTTGTTTTAATCCAAAAAGCATTTAAAGTAACCACTACATCCCTATTTAACAAATCAGTTTTACATTTTTCATTTCGATTCTTTTTTTCTATAAATGCTTCTCAGGGAGACAGAACTTTAAATAATTTCAAGTACACACAAGCAAGTTGGCCTTTTCTGATAACCCAATTTTCCCAGTAAAATGTTCAAAGGTATTTTCAAAATAAACAAACACAGCAACTAACCCATCCATACTACATAGATATGCAATTTCTCTGCTTTTTCTCTCTCTCCCTTTTGATGTAGCGTTACTTGCTCTCTAGTATGCCTGAAATTGTAGCAGCAGCTAATCTTTAATTATGGCAGCTCCCACCATTTGCAGAAGTTTCCATCTCCATCAGGATATATTTCTCCTTACTTTATCATGAGTGATATACTTTAAGTAGCAAAAGTGATAACTTAATGCCAGTGAATAAGAGTATCTCCAAATCTACCTTTAGATTGAACTATTTCAGGGTACCAAAAAGGGAATTCTGATCAATTTTGAACACTATTGTTTGATGAAGTAACAATAAGAAACCTTTTCTTGGATCTGATCCTTGAGAATGAAAAAAGGAATTTTAGTATTGTAGATACAAATGACCTCATTAACTGTCACATTAATTATATACTGAAAGGACATTTTTTAAATGGCACTATTAACATACATAAATATTACTGACTTGCTGATGGAAACTACCGGCATTCACAGATAAAAGGAACTCACTGATTATTCAGGAAAGGAATCCTAGAGCTCAGCTAACAAACCTGTGATAGTTGAATACATTTCATGTGGTTAATCAATGAAGTTTTGAAAACTGCTATGTTCTCCCTTTCCGTCTGTGGAAAAGTGAAAAGAAGCTTTCTTCATTTTTCACAGTACAAAATGATAAGCTGGTTTATGTCCTGTCCACTGGACATAACATCTGAAACAGCAAATAGAATATATATAGATCTATTCTTTCATTTCTCGATTTTAGATTTCACCAGTGTGCTTTCCACATTATGGTACTTGATGAATTTTCTCAGAATTTTGAAAACAATGTAGAATCACTAACTATGTGTGCTTGTGTTTTAAACCAGTTTAAAAAAAAACACCCCCACAATGAAGCAGCACAGGCAAGCTTCTGATCCAAAGTAAGATCAGAGCATGGGAGCATGGCAAAGAATGAAGATATCTGGAATTCTGGAAGTATATAAGGGCTACAGCATGATCAGTAACAAAAACATTTATGAGTTGTATCCTAACATTCTATCTAGATTCATAAAATGCACAATACAGGTAGTCCTTGACTTACGAATACAATTGAGTCCAAAATTTCTATTGTTAAGTGAGACATTTGTTAAGTGAGTTTTATGACCTTTCGTGTCACAGTTGTTAAGTGAATCACGGCAATTGGTTAGTTAGTAACCCAGTTGTTAAGGTGAATCTGGCTTCCCCGTTGACTTTGTTTATCAGGAGGTCACAAAAGAGATCACATGGCCTTGGGATACTGCAACCATCATAAATATGAACCAGTAGAAAAACATCTGAATTTTGATCATGTGATCCTGGGGATGCTGCAAAGATTGTAACTGTGAAAAATAGCCATAAGTCACTTTTTTCAATGACTTTGAACGACGACTAAATGAACTGTTGTAAGCCAAGGAACAACTATATACCAACCCAGCTTACCTTTTCTGAGAGATGGCCATATTTTCCAGAAGAGCACAGGGTTTTAGAGTCATTCAACATTTTATTTTCTAAGAATTTCTGTGAATCCTATGTGAGACCAAGAGGGGGACCCAGACACTAGCAGCATGCTAGTTTCTCATTTGATTGTTTAAATTAAATAACATATATTCCAGGCAGCCAAAGGAGGTGGTTGCAGACATTCTGGAGCCTACAAGTCCTCTGGTTGTGATGGTTAAGGAAGGCTTCCCTATTGTATTAACTCTTTGGCACTCTAGGCTCAGGGGATTAATCTGAATTTTCACTAATTGACTTAATATGAATTTACTGGACTGTCAGGAAAAAAAATGGCATCCATAGAAAGCCAAGAAGTTTGTTTTCCATAAAATTATATTTCCCTTCGCTTTTAAGTGTGCTAGTGAAATAGAAATAGATTGGTTCAATTTTTTAATATTTCAGTTTTGGAGTTAGGAACTTTCTAATTTTCTATGTTTCTAGAAAAACTTTCTATGTTTCCTTACTTAATTGTTTTTTTTAAAAAATACAAGGCTTAGAATGGTTACAGTTGAAATCCTTCTCCCAAAGAAGTTTTTCATTCATTCTGGAGGTGAGTGGGGTTGTCAGAAGTACAGGTAGTCCTTGACTTACGCCCATAATTGAGCCCAAAATTTCTGTTGCTAAGTGAGACATTTGTTAGTTGAATTTCCTCCCATTTTGTGACCTTTTTTTGCCATGGTTGTTAAGTGAATTGGTGCAGTTGTTAAGTGAATCATGCGGTCAATGAGTAAATCTGGCTTCCCCACAGACTTTCCTGGAAAAGTTATAAAGGGTGATCACATGACCCCAGGACACTGCAATTGTCATAAATACATGCCAATGGCCAAGAACCCGAATTTTTGATCATGTGACCATGGGGAGGCTGAAATGGTTGCTAAGTGTGAAAAACAAGACATAAGTCACTTTTTCCAGTGCCACTGCAATTTCAAATGATCACTAAACAAATGTTTGTTAAGTCAAAGACTTGTATGGGTTTCCCAAAGGACTGTACAGTGTCAACTAAACATTTGTAATGGCTTCAACGCTAATCAAGTATCATAAATGGAACAGATGATCGAGCCAAAGCTTCTCCATCATAAAATGGTATTGAAATTACCAAGTAGCAGCACGGAACCACTTTCTACATGAATCTGTCCTTTTCTGTAACCATTAGTTAATAGAGCAATATCAATAATGTGAAAGGCCATTTCTAGACTCAAAGCAAACTTATTTATAAATGCTGCAGCAGGCAATCAGTAGTATAAGAAACATAATTCGCTGTATTACTCAGAAGGAAAGAGAAAACTCACATTGTAGTTAATAATTAAGCCTAATTTATGTAAGAAGCCAAACTATGGAAAAAATCTAGTGCAATGCATACAGCAAGCCTTTTACTTTAGAAACTGGCTACCAGAGCACAGTGCAATATTGTTCTCCTGCTGCATTGTGATTTATCAAAGTCAGTATCTCCAGAGCAAGAGAAATCAAACATCATGAATAAAGTGCAACTTTAAAATTCCTCTCCTTTGACTGAGCCCAAGCAGAGCTTACTAACATGCAGGGGTTTTTTTTGGTTATCGATGTTCTTCTCTAATAAAGTCGATGCTGGCTTAGCTTCCATGCGTACAGCATTTGCTCAATTAGAAGGGAACAAATAAGGCAACAGGCCAACATGGCCTAGAAATGAAATTCCATAGAAATGAAACAGGTTTCTGCAGTCAAGACAAGAAAGAGCTGCAATTTTATCATCTGAAGTGATGCTCTGGGTGTAACTTGCATCCCTAGATCAGGATATTTAAGGAGTACAGGTAGTCCTCAACATACAATGATTCGTTTACTGTCTGTTCAAAGTTACAACAGCACTGAAAAAAGTGACTTATGACCGTTTTTCCCCCCACTTAGTTCACTACAATATCCCCATGGTCATGTGATCAAAATCTGAATGTTTGGTTCATACTTATGACGATTGCAGTGTCCCGGGGTCATGTAAGCAAAATAAATGGGGGAAGCCAGATTCACTGAACAACCAGGTTCTTAAGTGATTCACTTAACAGCTGTGGCAAGAATGGTCTTAAATGGGGCAAAACTCACTTAACAATTGTCTTGCTTAGCAACAGAAATGTTGGTCTTAATTGTGGTTGTAAGTTAAGCTGTAAGAGGAGAAAGATTTAAAAAGAAAAAAAATTACTTTTCATACTCAACTTAGATTGGGCATCCGTATGTCAAAAGAATAGGGGGAGTTAATCAGTGGTAGGATTCAGATGGTTTGCACCGTTTCAAGCAAATCAGTTGTTAAATTACCACACACCGCACTATCTAAGTGGATCATGGGCACTGCGCTGCAATAGAGAAACAGGCAATGGAGCAACCGGCGCAAGGGAAGGAGAAAGCTGTTTCCTTCATTCTTCTCCCTGCTCGTCCTCCTTTGCTCATGCCGGCCGCTCTGTTTCCCGTTTCTCCATTGCAGTGCAACACCCAGGATCTACTTTGATAGAGGGGGGGGGGGGCGATTTAACAACCAGTTCCTCCAGGGTCAGGTTGGCCATTGTGGGAGGCTCATCCCGCATGTACGGCGGAGTTGGAGGACAGGGATGGGCCACACCTCCTACGACAGCCAACCTGACCCTGGGCAAACTGGTTGTTAAAATTATTTGAATCTGACCACTGGAATTAATCATATAAAAGAAATCCTAACTGTTGTTTTGGATTATGTTTGTAAAAATTAAAAAGGAAAGAAATGAAACTGCAATTGATTTCTCTCTCTCTTCAAAGTCTTTTTCCCTTTGCCATTTCAATCAGTTTCTCATGCATATGGGGCACACAGCTAAAACTCAAATGACCTCTAACACTAGTTAATTGAACCTGAAAAGCCAAAACCAAAATTTCAAAATTCTGCTTTAGAGGAAAATATTTTAAAGTACTTTAGCTTAATTTAATCGTTTATTCCAGCAGTATGTTTTTCCCCATATATGATAGTAAAATAAATGTTGAAGGGAAAGAAATGAGAGAAGAGTCTCCAAACAGTCAAAGATATTTCACGTAGTACTTTTGTTATTATTGGAAGATATTAATTTAAAGCCTTTTTTCATAATCAAAAGTTTTTCACATTATATATCTTTTGTTGACAATTTATAGATAACATGCTAAAATTATAGCTTTTACATACATACATACATACATACATACATACATACATACATACATACTGTACATACATGGTTAAAAAATGCCTCAGGTACATAAATGTACATCATTTACAACGATTCTTGTTTGTGCATTATGGCATGATGTACATCCTAGTTTACTCAACCTTGTCAGGAATGCAGAGGATTCACTCTCAATTTGCTGTTCTCCATACAAGTGGCCTAGTCAGTCAAAATCCTAGAAGCAAACTTTCCTGTTTCATGGTCAATATTTGTTTCAAAATGTCAGACTCTATGAAGTCAAGCTCAGTTCTAAGCAGACATGTTTGGAAGTACAGTTCCAGATTGAGTTTTATTAGGAAGCAATGTTTAACTGTAACTTACTAGTTTGTGTAACGGCTCGCATGAAGCCAGGAGCAAGGTCAGAACAAGTGGATAGGAAGAAACACATTTTCTTGTGGACAATATAGTATAATAAGCTCAAATACGTGGCTGGCTGTGATGATAAACCAGGTTGGTTTATAGTTAAGCCATCATGCATAGAGCTGACTGAAGATTATGTTTGAATTCTTATACCAAGACAATGCTGATCCCAAGCAGACTTTGAAGCCTATTTTAATATTTTGAAGAAAAGACAAGCTACCAGGTGAAAGATTAATTGAAAATAATGAATTGCTGCAGGAGCCTCTCTACACAGTAGCTGCTTAGAAAAGGATAGTGAAGAAAGAGAAACTTTTTCAACCACTGGTTGACAGTCAAAGATATGGAGCACTAATTCTCTGCCATCAGATCCAATAAATTATTTACTTAGGCCAGAATTCTTCTAAGAACAGAACAAGATCTTCTATTTTGTTTGGGATGCTTGATCTTAGATAAAGCAAAAGTAATCCTGTCCATTTCACATAATTTTGTTTTCTACAAGCCGGCACAATTGACGGCGTTACAAATAAGTTCATAATGAGAACTGTAGTTTCAATCTGAATTCCATTTTGTGGCCTTGATAAAGCCAGAAATCCCATTTGCTAGATGGAACAACTGGGGTTAAACTGATTCCCACTGTCAACTAACCCTGAGGCTGCCCCTATAGCTTTAAATGCTTCGGAAGAAACAAGCTTTTATTCAGAATGCTGGTTTCTCATTCCGAAGCTTTTGTGACTCAGTCACCTGCACTCTTTCTATACTGCAGAGGGGAAATCCTGCCTCTGACAGCAGGCAGGGCCTAGGGATAATAGAATACAGCACTATTAAGGATAGAAGTCACTGTTCTGGGGGAAACAGGATTGCTCTGGAAATGCTAAAGCTTCTTTAGTAGGTTTCAGTGTCACAATTCCTTCCTGGATCCATACTAGAACAATTTGTATTTGGTAGAACACATTCTTTCCAGCAGCTTCAATGTCTAGGGTGTTGCTGTTACTGACTGGTAGAAATTGAAAGGGAGAGAAAAATGAAGATTAATATGGTGAAAAGAGAGGGATATGGTTGCTCAGGCACAAGCCAATTTCCTCCCTAGCTCCATTTCTTCCAACTTACAGCAAAATTGAGTATTAAAAAGCATTCCATTCAGTCTATCAAACCTTTCCTTAATTTCCAAGCCAGATAAATAGTCAGGGCTGTTAAAACAAAACACGGGTTTTTTCTTCACAACAAAGTGGGCTTCAAAATTACATACTTCATGGCTGCCTTCTGCTAACCAAGAACATCAGATTCTAAAGGGCCGGGGGAATAAAGCCAAGCTTTCTGTGTGCTCTTTTACTCTAAGGTAGACATTCATCTTTCCAAAATATTTGTAATTTTTGCAATACTTTATTGCAACATCTATCTGTCTCCTGGCCAGTGATAGAAAAAGAGTGAGGCTGAATTAAGAACTGGGCCAGAACTCAGTTTGATAGCATCAGCTGTCCATTTTCCATCGAAACTACCACTATTATGTTGTAAACCAGCCTTCCACAACCATGCTGACTGGAAGTGGTGGGAGATATAGGTATATAAGAGAAAACCAAGAGAATTGCAGCCCAAAAGAAACTCTGAAGTTGATCTGTCATCTCAACATAATTGCCACTGCATTGCATCACTCTGATTACTAATCTTCAGTTCTGACTAAGGACACTCACCAGATCTCTTTTTCTTGGATCTTCTATCCTACCATTGCCCTTTAATCCCAACTTCAATCTAGTGTCACTGGCACGTCCTCCTATCATCATCCCTGTTACCAGCTTGTCACTCAAACCTATGAGCCTTCCCACCACCCATCAGGGTTTTCTTTGGTGAGTAACATGCCTATTGTTCATCATTCCACAGCATTGCAACCTGCCTTCTCCTCCCACCATCCATTCCTCTATTTTTAACCCTGTGAATGCCCAACTGCAGGACTCCTACAAAGTTCAGCCCGTCCAATTCATTCCAGCTCTGGCAGAGAGGCTTTAAAAAAAATTACACTGAGCTGTATCAAAGTGCTCATCATTTTATGCAAATGGTCAAATGGTCTCTCTTGCAAACCCTGCCTAGGTGGCATCATAACCCAATTGCAGAAAGGGAATCCCTGTTCTACTTCCCTATCCCACTATCAGCTTCCCACGGCTAAACCGAGCATTGCCGCCTCCTGTTTACCCTGGATTCTGGCTCCAAGCACGATATTCCTCATACCTCAGTTTCCCTGGGGGTAATTTAATTGCAATCCCTTCCCCAGTGGAATCTGTCTCTGGCTGCTGCAATAATAATGTGACTGCATCATCAAATCATGCGAATGGGGGGTATGCAGAGATTGTTCTCACAATCTCTCCATCAATGATATCAGGGTATGTCAGCTTACTGCCCCGTACTGAACCAGTGTTTGAGTAGAATTCTCTCTCAAGCTATTGCCCGAGAGGTTAATATTCTGCTGTGAACAAACTGACTCAATTAAATTAACACTGGCCCCAGCGTCCCCTGCCTCCCAGCCTGTTTGCTCAATTATCTCACCCCAGATGAGCCAGTGAGACTGCAGTGCTGCCGATCTAGAGATGGAGAATAGGAAAGCAGCACAAAGAAGGAGAAGTTGCCTTTGTGATGTGCCTTTGCCACTGGCACTTCCTGTACCATTGCCCTGTGTTCTATTCGTGGGCTCTGGGATTGGAACTCATTACCAGCAAGAGCTTTAAATTTTCAATAGTGACGGCAACTGTCATCTCGTACTGCAAAAGAAAAGCAAGTCCTATGGCCCTTTAAAAATTGACCAGTTGACTTGTAGCATAATCTTTTGCAGGTTGAAGCAACCAAGTTGACTTCTAATTTACAAAGTTTATACTGTATTACAACAAATTGGTTAATGTGATGTTATGATTGGCTTGTCTGATGTATGTTCTACACCCTCATTGGTAACATTGGAAACCACAAGCTTGGTAAATCCTGTACTCAGTCTATTCCGTGTTATGCTAAAGGGTCCCATCTTGATTCCCAAAACTCATAACAGGTTTTAGGTTAGGCCTAAAGACCCATGTGAAGTTCCAATTACTCTGATTTATTACTACTGATGCCTATACATATCAATCTACTCAACTAATGGTTAGCATTATTTTGCTGCTGATTAAGGGTCAACCGAATTCAAGAGGGGTTGGCCTTGGTCTGTTTGTGGCTACCAAGAGATTCTAGACCTGTGATGGTGAACCTATGGCACAAGTGCCTCAGAGCCATCTCTCTGGGCACGCCAGTCATCGGCCATTACTCTTCCAGGTTCCGGTGTGCATGTCACACCGGGAAGCTGAGCTTCCAGTTTCCGGCGTGCGTGTACATGCCGGCCAGCCGGTCTTCACACATGCATGTGCACCAGAAACTGGAAGACTAGGTGATCAGCACGCATGTGCACGCCAGAAACCGGAAGCTTAGCTTCCCAGCATGTGAGCCGAGAAACTGCTCTTCCAGTTTCTGGCGCTCTTACAAGTGCACGCGAGGGAACTGCTCTTCCAGTTTCTGGCACTCCCTCGCGCACACGCTCCAGTTTTTGGCACTTGGCGCTGAAAAGATTCGCCAACACTGTTCTAGACTGATTCCTCTTTTGACTCCACCCTCATTTTTCTCCCTCAGCACTATAATAGCTATGGAAAGCATTCATGCATGTTCATCTTGCCACTTAACTCATGGTGAACCAAAGAGCCGATGGAATAGACAGACTACCCACAATGCCCTTCTGCCAGAAGGGAGTCCATTGGAATCTTCTCAGGATCCCTAAGGACATTGCAGCAGGACAAGCACCATAGCTTAACAGAGCTGGACACCAGCTTACAAGATGGCAGAGTGCCCACTGCTGACCTCAATCTTGGAACCAGCTTCCAATTCCTCAGTGGGAAAGAAGTCTGGCAGGCACACAATAAATGGAGAGCAAAGAAAGTTGTACTCCAAAGGCCTGCCAAGCATGTTCCCATTGAGAAATGGGAGTCTGCCCCAGACAGACTCTGCTACAACCCCAGAAGTCTGGCAGAGCAACACAACAGCTTTTTCATATTCTTTTCAGCCCTATAGGCTCCTAACAGGTTGACAGAGTTTGGCCAGTCACTCTCAACTGGGAGATGTGTTTCTGTGGCAGAGGCCCCTATTGTGTTCCCAAAGCTTCTGAAATTATTCTCCATTGTCCAGTTTGATAGAAGGACAGCAATTCCCACTGGCTTCTTTGAATGTGAGTGTGAACGTCCCCTGCCAAAGGGAAGCAGGGATATGTCTCAAAGAACTCTTCAAAACCAGCCAGTTGTTGCTTATTTATTGTGAAAATTACTGGGAAAGGAAAGCACCATTTTTTCCTCCAAGCCTTCTTGCTTGATTGGCACTCTTAAAAAGGAGCATGAAAAGGAGTCGTTGTGCAATCCCTTGCAGCAGCATAAGCTATACACACAGAAGACCCAAGGAGGAGTTGGGGGGAAAGAATATAGGCAGAAGGCACAACTGGGGCTGGAGAAGAGAACTCTTATTTGAAGTGAGAAAAGAAAGGATAGGATTGGCGGTGAAAGTTTTGTTAGGGAGAGGTAGGGATTGGGAAGACAGGCAAGAATTACCAAGAACGTTGATAATGAAATCCTGAGCTCAGGGACTGACAGAAAACCTGTAACTGGCCCAGTTTTACACTCCCATGTGTAATAGGAGCCGATTCTCTATACTCAAGAGCACCCAATACGAGCATTATATAAATCGAGCCTGCTTTGCTAATGGGAGAAAATGAATATTTATTGGCAGAACTACTTTATGGTAGTGATCCCCTACGTTTTGGGCCATAACCTAAATTTTCAGGAAGTGTGCAGGCATTTTCATAAATACGGATGAATTCGGGTTAGATCTTTCTTATAATTTCACTTGACTTTTACTTGTGCAATATTCATGGTTCCATTTCCTTATTTCAAGAAAACCTTAGACCTATTTTTAAGGTTAAACCTGACAGACTGAACTAAAGCCACCTCCTTGTAAATGTCACAATGGAGGGTTCTCCACACTGCAACATTCAGCTGCTTGTCTCCCACATGCGAACCGGGAGATGGAAAAGAAACTCACTCGTAAAATTTTTGGATTTCAATCCCATCCTCCACTTTGGCCACCATGATGACCAGGTGCTATCCCTGGACTGATTTTTTTTCGGATTCTCCTGCCATTTCCCCCCTACTAACAATGCCAAGAAAGCAACCATTCATCAGTCTCCCTTTTGTGCCCACATTTTTTGATGACTGATGCAAAAAAAGAATAGTTCATTTTTTTCGTGGGATGGAAGGGGGAATTTGACTGCATTCTGGTCAATTTGGAGAGTCCTTGGTGCTCTCTGAGCTTGATTGTTTGCTTGCAGACGTTTCATTAGGAGGGAATATTTGTAGCTCAGGGTTGCACTGTGGAGTCCTTGGTGCTCTCTGAGCTTGGTTGTTTGCTTACAGACATTTCATTACCTGACTACATTAATGCTAGTGAATGTGGGGTTTGCTCCCTGTTTTACACAGTAGCTTGCCCTGGCAGTATTTGGGGGCGGGTGTTTCCTCCCCTTGGTAGTTCATTCCTTAGGGTATTGTTTTCTGCGTGATTGTTTGTCTGCTTGATTGTCCTTGGTAGTTCCTTATGGGGGATTTTTTTATATACAGTAGATTTATATACAGTAGGGTATACTACTGTATATAAGGAGCAAACTGCATACCTGCTAGTACTGATGATGTTATGTAGTTAAGTAATGAAACTAAAAAACGCCCCACCTTCTCATGACAGGCGGCCCTGCACAAAATAGCTGGAGACAGGGACACGCCCACCATCGCATAAATCAACCAATGGGAATGAAGGTATTTGCATAAGCTGTCATGAAGCACAGCAGGTGAATCAGATTCCCTGGTTTCAAATGGCAGGAGAGAAATCATTTTGATACAAAGTAAGAAAACTCAGGTGAGGATTGAGACAAGTTAAAGCATCATGTCCTGTGTTCTTATCCTCTCCAATAGGAGGCACTCTGGGCAAGATCAGAAGTAAAGATCACTCCTAAGCAGAGATGTCAATAACCATTTTACTTTTGTTTTATCCGCTGGCAATATTTTAGAGTACTGATGCAAGTCCTATCTGTCTTAAAGATAAAGGTTCCCCACGGACGTACGTATGTGCTAGTTGTTCCTGACTCTAGGAGGTGGTGCTCATCTCAATTTCAAAGCCGAAGAGCCAGAGCTGTCTGAAGACGTCTCCGTGGTCATGTGGCCGGCATGTTACCTTCCCACCAAAGTGGTCCCTATTTTTCTATTTGTATTTTTACATGCTTTTGAACTGCTAGGTTGACAGAAGCTGGGACAAGTAACGGGAGCTCACTCCATTACGCGGTGCTAGGGATTCGAACCGCTGACCTTTCTGATTGACAAGCTCAGCGTCTTAGCCACTGAGCTATAAAGGCTTAAAGTTGCCAGAATTTTCCTTTTTCAAAGGATGTGGAGGAATTGCTCCTGCAGCATAACTCATTTGTCTCCCCTCCCCCTTGCTATTACATTACTGAGATTCTGTAGCACTAAATCCAGTGCCTCTTTAATCAAGAAATCTAAAATTTCAAGCTATGCCAATTATGTGAGTCTCATTGTCTGGGATGATGAGTTCAAGAAGTGGGGTTATAATAAAGAATGGGGCCTTCATAATGGTCTGCAATGGTCTCTCCAGCACATTTCCACATTACTTGTCACATTTCCAGCCCCTCCTCTTATTCTTCATCTCTTTCAGCCACATCCTCCCTCCTTCCCCTGTTTTAGGACTTCTCTCTTTGCCCCTCCCTCTCAGTCATTTCACCTTCTCTTAAAGCTCCCCATTCCTGCATCCTCCAAGTCAGCTTTAGTTGCAAGGAAAAAAGAGAGCAGGGCACCAGGATAGCAGAAGGATTTAATTGCGTGTCAAAATTAAATCTCTTTTGATGAAGAACAATTCAACTCCAGCTCTGTCTAATCAAATTAACAAAGTCTTTTCTGATTTTCAATTATCTCTTTCACCGAAACTCTTTATCTTAAAGTCCTGGAATGTTGCTGACAAGTCTCGGCTAACAATTAAGGCAAGGTGACCACTAGCCCTTTCCGCTTCCCTTCTTGACTTTATAGCTCTGGAGGGACAAGAGCAGCAAAAAATTGCAAGGGTTTGCTTGTTCCACCTGCCCATGTTTCCAGAAGGCCCTGCATGGAGCAGTAAGTTCTCCAGCACTCAGCATATATGAAATCTGTTGTGCAACAAACATCATAGCCTCTAAGACAGCCACAGGATGTATCAATAATTTCACCTCTGAATCTCACTCTTTCCCTTCCAATCTCCCCCATTTTCTCCAAACTCCTTCCAAAGGTTCTCGATTGAGAAAATTAGCTTCCTGGTCAGCCAGCTTTGACAAAAGCCTTTTCAGCAACTGCAAACATTGCCAGGACCAACAGTATTCCTATCATCAAATGCCATGTAAGAATAAAAAAAAAATCTGGCCTCAGAAACAGTGCTGGACCTGAGGCTCAGTATATTTGCATGAATTATTTTGCAAGGAATGCAAATCCATCTCAGATTAAGCATTTTAAGTTTCAGCAGAGCAGTCTAGTTTGATGGACAATGACCTGCTTGATGGCTAAGCCTGTATTCAGGTCCTCACTGTGGACCAGTGTGGGTTCTGGATCCCGTACCAACCACATGGACGCACGTGGCACACGCGCAGATGCACGCAGTGCACACATGAATTTAGCACCTCCATAAGCCTCCGTGATACTCCAGTTGCTGAGTGGAGTGTTGTGCAGGTGCTGTACACGCTGTGCGCATGCACGGAAGTGCCGAAGACTTAAAAGACTGGCAAGGAACTTGGGCGGGCAGGCCCTCTGGAGCACCGTACCGGAACGGTATCCGGTGCTCCGGGCAGGCTCCGGTATGCCTGTACTGGGGCGTACCGCCTGCAACCCACCACTGCTGTGGACCCACCAATTGCAATAGACCATAATACCCTTAAATACCATATTTTTCGGTGTATAAGACACACCTTTTTCCCTCAAAAAAGAAGGTGAAAATGAAAATCTGGGTGTGTCTTATACATTGAATACAGGATTTTTGGCCTCCCAAAACCCTGCCCCTTTGCAAAAATGGCCATGCATAGCCTTTAGGAGGCTTCCAGAGTGCTCCTGTGGGCTGGGTGGGGAAAAATGAGCAAAAAATGGGCCCCCGGGAGCACTCTACAAGCCTCTTAAAGGCTATCATGCCTTTTTTTGACAAAAAATGGACCTGTTTGCATGAAAAATTGGCCGTTTTTGGAAGGTCTGCAGAGTGCAAAAACATTTTTTAAAAATTTTGCTTCTTCCAAATCTTGGTGTGTCTTATACTCTGGTGCGTCTTATACTCTGAAAAATATGGTAATTGAAAAGGGAAAGGAGGATGGGAATAAGACAATTTTATAAAATATAATCGTCAGTTACTGAATATAATTTTTTCATTATACTGATGAAGTAGAGTCTAATTTGGGGTTTCCCCTATATTGTGTCAAAGGTACCTACAATAATTTGTAAAAAAAAAAGCCAATAAAGTTCTAGAACTAGAAGTTCTCCTATCAACCTTCTGTGCTATAAAAGCTTCAGTCAGTTGGTTCCATTGCCTCTCAATATACAATGCCTTCCCTTTGAGCTACACTAAAAAGAAATTTGATTCTGCATGATCTCTGAGCACAGATAAATAGAATTATTCACAGAAGCTCCAAAGAAAGAGGAAAAGATCAAAATAATGATTTGTAAGCAGAAGAATGAGCATGTTAATCAATTCTTTCGCGTATATGTTTTGTGGGCAATTTTCCAAGATGCTCAAGATCTGTCAATTAAAAATTTCACTTTCTTGATTTTGAATCAACTCCTTGAGATGAGCTTCGTAAATGTACCATGTTTCCCCAATTTCCCCCTATTTATTTCCTGCCTTCTTTCCTCTTTTAATGTTGGAGGTACTGGATTATCTCTCCTCCACAAACCAGCAGAGCTTACTTAACAATCCTTCCTTAAAAAGCTTTCTGACTCTCAGACAATGGGCAATGGGCAAAAGAAACATTGTTTCTTTTTAAGCACAGCTTCCAACCATCCCTTCCTCTCTTCTGGTTGGTGCTTTGTATTAGCTTTTACACACCTTATAAATCCAGCACAGATATCACTTAATAAAATGACAATTAATAACTCCATCAAGGAGCTTGAAAAGCAAATCAATAACCATGCAATAACATTTTGCAAAAAATATACGGTGCACAATGGCTTTTTTGTAACATTTGGGGAAACATCATTAGGGCTAAAACTTTCAATCAAGAAACATTGTAAAATTAACTGCTTAACACAACAATTTCCAAGCAGTGGTAGTAAACAAAGTACATGAAGGGGGACAAAATCAGGAAGAAGGATTGCCAGTGAGCCCCATGGCAAGCTAGATGTCCTCCATAAACAGGAGAGCATTTTTGACAGAGATCGTGGTTGAATGCTATGTCCAGACTGGTGAAATCTCTCTGGATAAAAGGGAGATAATGACATAACCCACATGTGGATCACAGGAATTGTGGTTTTGTATCAACTTACGACTTGAATGGCTGGGAATCAAGGCGTATCATCTACGCTCACAGTTATAAAACAATCCCTTAAGGACAAAAGCCTTGACTGAGTCTCAAATCTTAATCACTTTGGATTACACTTTTTATTGATTTGGAAATATTAAAGAGCCTTGGGATCAGCAAGTTTCTACTGTATTCATTAGTTGAGTCATCAATTTCTTAGTGAAAGAAGTTTTAAGTACAATTTTAAGAACTTGGAAAAATTATTTTTGGAATACTGCAAAAGGGTATTTACAATATTGATTTTGAAAAGATAAAAAATGAACTTGGGTTCAGAGAGATTTGGAATAAATGTTTGAAATTAATTATAAAATCCTTCCCATGGGAAATTGGATGTTTACATTCTTTGGGGAAAAAATGTCATAAGTTGGATCTTTTAAAGTTGGACACTAGGTGGCACTAGAAGATTTATTCCATTATTGAAAGACTAAGTTATGCCATGGAAAGAGAAACAAATTTCACTTGGCAAAAATGAAATTGATTTAAATGTGAGCTTAAAAATGATTTTTTAAAAAAAGTATATAGAATAAAGTCAACTGAAGATGCAAATGAAGCCAGCTGATGTTTTAATAACTAAAAAGGATTTACGAGTAACAGACCAGAAGAGTGGCTTGTACAATCTTTTTACACTGGATTTACCAAAAGGGTCTTGTTAATGTTATTTGTGATTTTGTGAGAAAATACAAAAGATAAATGGAAAGATTAAGTGTTGGTGTATGATTTGAATGGGCTTAAGGTCAAAATATTTGTGAGTAAGGAGAAAGAATATAAAGTGGGTTTATCTCATCTAAATTACAATAGGTTATTTTCGGCAATCTTTAAATAACCTTTTTTTGACTTTTTAAAGGTTTTGTTCTCTAGATGAGAGTTCTATTTCTGGCCAAAGAAATCTGGTTATGGAAGATGTTTTAAGGTTTTGCTTTAATGATAAATAGTTATATAGTAAAAACATTATTTCTTATGTTTTAAATTTAGCTGATTTCTGACAATTACTCCTGGTAACTTTTATTGGGTTTTTTATTTATTGTATTTGATTGATGAAGTTTGGGGATTTGTTTAAGAATATAAAAAGAGAAATAGATGTAAAGAAAGAAAATTAAGTGGTTTTATTAGAGTAAGTTTATAATAGATAGGTGGTTATTTTTGGTAATCCTTAATGGCTGATGAAGATGAATGAGGATTTAAAGATATGTTTATAGAGAATGAGGTGAGATATGGGGTGAAGAGATCATTTGTTATATTTAAAAAATGGCAATGTGTTGTTAAAATTGAGAAAGTTAATTTTTCTTTTCTTTTTTTCACCTTTTCTGTTTTATCTTTTGTAGTTTTTATCTATGCAATGTAATTTTTAATAAAGTTATTATTTAAAAAAGAGGAAAAAATAAAGCAGAATTAGTAGGGGAAGAATCAGTAGGGGAAGAATATCAAGTAACATAGCACTAGCAGATTTACAGTATATACTGCTTCATAGTGCTTTACAGTATTCTCTGGACAGTTTACAGAGTCAACATATTGCTCCCAACAATCTGTGTCCTCTTTTTACCAACCTTGGAAGGATGGAAGGCTGAGTCAATCATGAGCTGGTTAGGATCAAACTGCTGGCAGTGGAAGGCAGAGTTAGTCTGTAATACTGCATTCTAACCACTGCGCCACTACAGCTAGTTAACACTTTCTCATCACAAACTTTGAAGGTCAACATTTTTATTGCAGCACAGATAGGAAAGGGAATTACCACAAAGAGAACTTTTACAGGTATTCCTCTTTCTCCAGCTCCCACTTCATGCTATCGAGCAGGCCTGTCAAACTGGTGGCCCACTTAACTTGTGGTTATTACACAGACACATGCATATAATTTTCTTGGGAACAGTATGGAAGTGACTTGTTATTATCTTCTTCCAGAATACTGTTGTGGCCCACCAGCGGCCAGCAGAGCTGACAACAGATTCGGACAGTGAGGAGGTTGGAGAGGAACCTGGGCCAGTACTGGAGTCTGGGGAAGGCTCGGACAAGGGCTCTGCATCGGAGGCAGAGAGGGGACCAAGGCCATATGGTAGTTATTTGCTGCCTCTGGAGCCTCCAGAGTCTGACATCAGCGAGGCAGAAGAACAACGGGAGCCTGTTCCCAGTGTACGCATGCACAGAGCTGCCAGAAGGTAAGAACAATTGAGAAAACAGGATCAACTTAGAAATGTTTGGCCCCTCCCATAAGACATAAAAGAGGAACGGACGGGACGTGAGCTTTTGCAGAAAGCAGTTAGTTCATCTGGTCGGTTCAAGCTTTGAAAAGTTCTGTTTGACTCAGTGCTAAGTTTGGCTTCATTCTGCATTTGGCAATTAGGTCTCTGGCAGCATTCTGAGGGAGATAAGGTGGGTGTTTATCAACATTCCCCTGAAAGACTGTGGCAACTCGAGCAGACGTCTGTCGGAACCTTCACGGACTGTTTGTGAAGACTTAAGGACTGTTAATGACCATAATATACAGCCACATAAATAAAAGAAGGTTTTTGGGACAAAGATTGTGATTTATGCTTTCTCAGGAAGCCTAGGTTAGAACAAATATTTATACAGGTCTGGGATTTCTCAGTGGTTTCCCATCCATGTTCTAACTAAGTCCAGCCTTGCATAGCTGTTCCATAAGCCAAATACATCTGCTGAGTTTGTTTTGCTTATGGAAATTCACTCTGAATTTCACAGCATTGAAGAACCCTTTAAATAAGACTGGGCAATTAGTGGGCCTTTGCAGAACTATTTTTTCCCCATTTGAGGAAGGTTTGAAGAGCAAAATTGGGAGTTTTACAGAGGTTTTGCAAGACTGAAGTCACCTACTTGGCCTTTTAACAGCACCTACAACTGAACTAAATTGAGCTTACCCACCCTGATGGTTTCCTGACAAAACCAGCTATCGCTGAAGGTAAAGATAAAGAAAAGAAGACAAGACACTTTTTCCCCCTGCAAAAAGTTATTCAGATTAGAGTTGTGCTGTGGGCAACTCTCTCTGACAATGTGCAGTTGTCAGAGCAGCTGAGAAAGCTGAATAAAGTGTGAAGGCTTTTGGTTAGCAGGAAATGGAGTGAGGGGACCATTTTGAGCCAACCTCATCACCAGTGAATTATTCCTCAAATGTTGTGCTTCCAAAGTCACTTGAGAAATTCAAGCCAACTTTTATAAACTTAGATTTAAGCTACTTTTCACCGGGCCCGGTACAAAATGTATACATAACAAACCGTCAATAGTTCTCATTTCAGCTCCCACAGAGACTGATTTTTAAACATTAACTCTTTATAAAGCACTTACTGTTTTATAATTTAAACAGTAATTCTAAGGCTTTCAATGTGAATCATAACTCAAAAAAGGATGTGCCAATTTTCTTCCCCGCAGACCTTATAATGGTTTCCTTCCCACCACGCCACTATTACACTATCAATAAGATGGAGGGAAGGACAGAAAGCACCTGGAAAGTAGAGCAGGCCCTTCCTTGGTGAAAAGGAGCCACCTTTCTTGGAGTGCCTAAACTGAGCCATGAAATCTGTGGAAAGGAGTCTCTGAGCATGTTCAAAGTATTTTCCTGACTCAAAAGATTAGCTCCTAAATATTACTTCATCAGAAGCAAAGTGTTTTCTGAGGAAAACTAGGGTTCAGGTAGCTGAAAGGAAGCCAAACAAAGTACAGAGTAGCCAGCATGAATTAAACAAGAAAAGCCTGAGCAAGGGCTTTTTTCTTTCTTTCAAGCTTATACATTTCTATAACTCACAAAGTTAATATTAGGAAGTGAGGTCTGTTACTAGTTGACAGTAGCAGCGAGGCTTAGTTTTTCTGGTGTCCTGAGAGATCAAATCCAGTTCATTAAAGCAGCACTTGAAGGCTGAAAATTGCCTCAGGTAAATTTGAACAATCTTGGGAGGTCTGGAAACGGTATAAACCGCAAACACATTCTTCCAGATTCTATTACCTCTTATGTCCATAATTGTGTCGGTTTTCCTCCCTCTGCCACACTATGAGCCTGTGCTTTACTCAAACAGCTCCTTTCCTCAGCTCATCTTCTTCAAAGAAGCTGAGTGGAAATGCCTGGTAGCAGCAATGCAGCATTTGGATCGACCACAGCAAATGATGGGGGCAATGTAACAAATTGGACGGGTCCTAGGAGAAAAGCATTTTAAAGAGGGACCTGAATTAGCATAGGCATAAAGGGACGGCCCTTTTCTCTAACACCGCCTAACAAGAGAATCTGATGAATGCTACTCAGTTCAAAACTTACGGCTTTGCTCCACCTGAGGAGGATTTTTGTTTTTAACTGGGAGCCCCTTTTCTGGCTATCAAACAATGGGGGGGGATGGGAAGGGAAAAAGGAAAGGAAAAAGGGAAAAAGAAAGGAGAGGAGAGGAAGGGAATGGAAAGGAAAGGAAAGAAAGGGAAGGGAAATGAAAGGAAAAGAAGGGAAAGAAAAGGAAAGGAAGGGAAGGGAAAGGAAAAGCTTCACAGGCCGAACCTGGTACCTTTCAAGCACTGCAGACTGGTGTATTAAGCACACAAGGGCAGACACTCAAAGCTAACACCACTGGTCACAGAAGCAGTCTTCTCTCTATTCTTCTAATGCTGCTGTTTCAGAAAGCTTATTTTTCCCTTTGCTCAGCCCCATCTTCAGTGCCCCATCTTCTTTCTCTCCTTCCTTCTCCTTTTTGTTTTATCTCTCTAAAACCTAGACAGCGTTGGATCCGAAAGCAGCACTCTAATCACAGGCTTTTAAAATCCAATGAAGTAAGAATTCAATTACTCTGTTGAGATATTACAAAAGCCTGATTTCAGTGAATAAAACGGCGGAGCGGGTGAGGAAAAGAATGGGGATCGGGTCAGCTGTCACCCGTCTTAACATCTGCTCATCAGCTGAAGACTGCTTAGGTGAGTAAGCTGTTTGCAAGTGCTGTCCAAGTCATTTCTAGGGTATCCTGCACAGTGAGCAATCAAAAATTGCTCAGATCTTCAACAGAATGTGCAGAGGTCAGTAGTAATGATGATGAGCCCTGATCCTGTTCTTTCTACTCAGATACCTGCTCATGCTTAAAAATAAGGTTCGTCAGCTCTGCTTTTGTCTGCCCGAGAACTCCTTAATGCATCGAAGGAGATTTTTGGCTTCCTGCAGAAATAAGAACTCCACCTGCAAAGATGTCCAGCATTAGATCTTGAGCTTTTAGATCAGTGATGATAAGTCAAAAATTTTGAAAATGCCTACCTTGACTCTGATGGTGTGTCACCCTGAACCCGGACAAAAAGAGACAATTCCAAACAAAAAGTAATAAATTCAGTTGTTTAAATCTAATACTTAATAAATACTTAGATAATTGTAAATATTTTACAAAATGCTTGTTTGAGGCAGCTCCAGTTCGCAGGAGGCCTGGAAACTTCAGAGAATGCTTATGTCTGGCCTTGCAGCCTCTGAAAAAAGCAAGAGAGCATGGCATGCTCTCACGTGCTTTTTGGAGGCCGCAGAGGTTGTGTGAGAACAGACCCACAGTGTCCCCAGAAATACCATGGCATGTAACTTGTGATACCTATGTCACAGTTTCACCATCACCGCTTTAGATTTTGGAGTTGGGACCGCCTGCATTTCTCTGTATTACATATATACCCCATCAGTTCTTATCTTCCTATAAACAAGGACATAGCATTTCTTTACCTCATCTGGGGATTATTGCTTCCTTGTCAAGTTCCCTTTGTGGGGTTCTCCAGCATTCATTCAATACTGCAGAATTTGATCAAGCTGCAAACTCTGTGGGAAGAAGCAGTGCATGTTAAGTTTGGGGGGGCTTCTTTTGCTGCTCTCCGTCCAGCTGCTGTTTTTACTTTGTTTTCAAACAGTGGTAATGAGTTTTAATTTCTCCCAATCAGAAAATGTCATGAAACCTGCACGGGTGTTTTCACCCGTTTCACAGTGCCAGGAGCTACATTTGAAAACGGGATGCCTGTCGTTTACACAAAGCAAGAAGCTCTGCTAGGGAAGCGGGCTTTGAGCTAACTGATTTGTTGCAGTTTTCACCTGCATACTAAACCGGAGCGCCCTCTAGAGGACTTTGTACAAACTGCAGCCCTCTTACAAGAGAAAATAGAGGGGCTGCCCTAGAAGCCAGCATAGTGGCTTCTCAAACTTCCATGCTCAGAAAAACGAGAGCAGCATGGTTGTTAAGTGGGGCATTGCATGAGCACACCCAATTCTTTAAGCGAATCACTACAATCATTAAGTGAGATGTGACATGATGTGGTTTGTGACCTTCCCTGTTGGCTTTCCCCTTAACTTCGCTGATCAGAAGCCAGCTGGGAAGGTCATACATTGTGATCACATAAACTGCAGGGTGGTGCAACTGTGAGCTGGATACCAAGTGCCTGAATTGTAATCACATGACTTCAGGGGTTGTGTGACAGACAGAATTTCAGGGATGAGTCATGTTATTTTTTCCACACTGCTGTACCTTTGCACTGTTGTTAAACGAATGGTCATAAGTCGAGGACTACCTGAATCTTTCCCTAATGCTTTTTATGTATTATTTAGTTGTAACAGTTAGGTCCTGCCTTTTGACCAGTTCCTTCAGCCGGTTCTATCCGGTTTGGGTGAACCGGTAACAGTGGCAGTGGGAGGCTCTGCCCACCTGCCCGGACGTCATGGCGTGAGCTCACATTTGCGAACTAGTAGCGAAAGTAAGTTGATTTCACCCTTGCTTTTCACTATATGCACAGCACTCCTTCCTCCCACCCCCCCACCCCAACAATTAAGGAGGCTGTGTGGAAATGCATGAGAGGCTCATCAGACAGGGAGTTCCTGTGCATGACTGTGGACTTGAATCTCAACGTCTCAATGGTTCAACACCTGGTCCTCACTAAACTTTAATAGTGCTGTATTAGGAATATGGCTCCAGTCTTAATTTAAAGGAAAGAATTACCAAAGGATACAACAATGATTAGTTTTTAGCAGCTGAATACTGAGATTGGCTGTTTGGAGGTGAACCGACTGTGCGTGGTGGGAATGGGAACAGTAATTACTCTAATCTTCAGAGAATGTCAAAGCCCAAGGCTTATACAGACCCAGATAGTCTTGCCATGAAAGAGGATGAATTTGATATAATGATGAACACCAAAGATGATGGGGGAGGGGGGAATTATAATATTTTTCTGCATGTTTCCTGCTGTCCTTGGGTCAGTAAAAATGTAGATAGAGAGGCTCTTGACTCCTATGCAGTGAGCTCCGTGGCTTTAAGGAAATGGTTTAGTACTGCCTTCTTCCTGCATCTTTTTCCAGTCTAGCCAACAGCTTTACAACCATTTTCATAATGGGATTAGCCCGTCTCTCTCCTTCTCCAACCCCCCTCCATCTTCTAATGTCTTCAAGCACAGAAATACCAAGTTCAAAGCATCTGTTTGCAACTTGCTGTGTTCCCAACACAGTTCATTTTTCCCTTCCAAGTCCTGCCATGCCAATGTCCCTTAAAGACATCAAAGAGTAAAATGTTGTTGAAACATGGCTGGCCCTTCTCTGGGGATTATCAATGCCGTAGCAATTCCTTTTTGCTTTTGCACTGTCAAATGGAGCTCTAATTATTAGGGCCTATTTACCAGGTCTACCCCAGCCTCAGAAACAGTAGATGGTGTATGTGCTATTACTGCCACCTGATGGGGTAACTATGCAATTGACCAGAAATATTCTCTTGCTTAGGAATGCCTGAGAAAGTAAACAAGGACCAAGCCATAAGAAAAATCTTTTATTATTTGAAGGATCCCCTATAGCCTGTATAGAAAACAACATTTCTGAGCTACAAGAGGGTGTTGGACTGCACTATTTGAGTGTATTGTGCAACCAGAGCCATTTAATCAATTAATAATTATTAGGGAATGGTTGGCCACTGTTGTTCTTCTTTTAAAGAGGAAAACAAAATAAAAGCATTCAATCTATATAGCTTAAGCTAGAGGCTTGTTGCTAAGAGCTTCTATATGCTGTTTTAAAAATTTATATTTTAATCTAAAGTTGTTCACTTTCATATAATATGGAATAAATTCTATTTTGAAAGGCGCTATACTTCTCCACGTATTTGTTTAAGGCTGGAAGAGTAATTTTCAGAGTGGTAGAATGAAATCAAAGTTTGTTGAACACAAAAAAAAATTGCAGACATTCTTCAAGTAAGATAAATGCAAGCACAGCATGAAGATTAACTTCATAATTGGTGTCTTAATGTCTCTATTTCACATCTTGAAATTATTTTTAATTTTTTCCCCATTAGGGATGCTTTATTAGTTTTGAAACATTGTTTTTCTAGAACTACCCTTCTAGCTTTGGTTTTAAATCTTCATTTAGATTTTTCTTCTGGCATATCTACAAAGACAAATGAAATTTTACAGCACTTCACAGAGTCTTTCTATTCCAATCACATAGCCCAGCTGCGTGTGCCACATCGAGATTCTTTGTATTTAGCTGTTTCATTATGCTGACAATAACCCTCTTTATTAGGCTCAGTGTTCTTTAATTTTCATTCCACTTTTTCTTCTTTTTTCCCATTCATAGTTTTCAGCCTGTAGTAGCTAAGATTGTTTAATCAGATTTCCTTGAAAGTCTTAAAATGATGAAAAAGGGTTCAATTCTTCTCAAATTCTTCATGGTATAAAAATATTTTTTTTAAACATGGTCATCAAAAATGAACCATGAAGATAAGCAATAAATACCTCTATACTCTGCTAAAATTACATTATATAAATAGTAACTTTTCTTGATTAGGCTGGCAAAGCTGTAATATACTGGTTCACATTACTATCCTTGGTGGCAACATCCAGTATAAAATCTGTTTGGTCAAAAGTTTTTGAATAAATTGAAAATATCAACCAACAATAAAGTTTGCTGTTGGTTCATTCTCCACATTTCTTAAGATATATAAGCAGATGCAACCTAAAAGGTTGATATAATTGCTTTTGTTAGAAGCTAAGTTTCTTATCAGGAAATAGTGGTAAATTCAAATATGTCTCTCACTGGAGGTGTTTCAAAGTGTGGAAAATTGATTTGTATTAAAAAAAAATACAATATGTTTTGGAAAAACAGCTAAGGATAAATTTATTCATGCCTGATTAGCTGTGATTAATCATATTGATCACATTTATCCAAACTGATTATGTTTATGTGTACAAACATCATTCTGGATAGAAATATTGGGTGCTTATGATGTTTGTACGTTCCTTTAAAACATATTTTCTCTCTCACTCTCTCTCTTACACACACACACTGAGAGAGAGTTTTTATTTTTTTCCTTTCTTTGTATGCTTTTTGGTTGTTCTTTTTAATTTTGTTATTGTTTGTTCATTTAAAAATATGAAAAAAAAAAAAAAAGGGCCTCTCTACCCACCCAAAATCAGTATCTTTCAAATGCATCTGTGAAAGGAATATTTCTATGACAGGGACTTACTATTGTCCCTGGAGGAAAGGGAGAAATAAGAGGAAAATATGTCCCTGTTACAAGGAGACAACTGATAGTCTCCCTTAGTCATGGGTTGAGTAACAGGCTTTAGCTCACCATATACCCTATTCATATCCTGAAGATCTACAAACCCCAAGGAATCCAAACTAACAGGACACGCAGATGCTAAAGTTACATTCCTATAACCTGCCTAAACAGTTCTTGAAAAAGATCTATTTGACTTCATCTATCCTGAGGAATGCAAACATAAGACACTAATTTTCTGACTTCCTCCATCCAATGTTTGATGGAGGAGGGGCTACCTATATGAACGCGAACCTATGGCATGTGTGCCACAGGTGGCACGCATAGCCATATCTGTGGGCATGTGAGCCATTGCCATAGCTTGCTCCAGTGTGTATGCGCACACTGGCCAGTTGATTTTTGGCTGGCCTGCCCACACTGCCCTTCCCTTCCCAGGAGTCTCCACACGGTGCCAGGTAAGTACAGGGATCGCGTGGAGGCTCTGGGAGAGTGTTTTTGGGCTCCGGAGGACCTCCGGGAGGGGCAGGGAAGCGGTTTTTGCCCTCCCCAGGCTCCTGAAAATCCTCTGGAGCCTGAGGAGGGTGAAAAACGGGCCTACCAGGCCCACTGGAAGTTGGGAAACTGGCCATTTCCAGCCTCCGGGAGGGTGGATGCCGTTTTCGCCTCCCCAGGTTCCAAAAAAGCTTCTGGCCTACCAGAAGTCGAAAAACAGACTGTTTCTGGCTTCTGGGGGTTTCAATGGGCCTGCTAGGCCCAAAACAGGGCACGTGTGGGTCGCACACGCATGCCCAGGAGTGGGTGGGGCACGGGGGGATTGAATTACAGATGTTGGCATGCATGCGTGTGCACTTTTGGCACCTGAGGGAAAAAAGGTTTGCCATCACTGAGCTACCTAGTGTGGAAAGGCATTATATCTCTTTGTGCAGACGTAATGGAGGCATAAAACTAAGCACTAAGCCTCCACTCCAGAGGATAGAAATGCAAGTGAGAACTTTACTTCCTGCTCGCTCTGATCTATCTTGAGAGTTGCTCTACTTTTACTCCAGCTGATGTCCCATTTGCTTTCTCACTCCCAGTTACTGGAGCAACAACAGGCTGATTTAGGATCTGTAATAGGAAACAGAGCAATCAGAATAACAGGAACAGCTACCACAAATCAGCTAAAACATAGTCAGTATCACTGAAAAACAGTGTAAAAAAAATCTACAAATACTCTAGATCTGTGTGTCTCAACCTTGGGAACTTTAAAATGTATAGACTTCAACTCCCAGAATTCTTGGAGCTGAAGTCCTAACATCTTAAAGTTCCCAAGGTTGAGAAACACTGTTCTAGATTCATCATGTGCCTGGGTCAGATCATTTTAACCAGCTTTCCCTCCCTACAGAGGTTGATGTTAGCTATCACTCTAACAGTTATTGGGAAGTGATCTGTCCGTGGCAACAGAATCACACAATATTCCTACACCTGCAGATCATCAGGTTGACCAAACGAATGAGCTAAATCCAAGTATTCTTCTATGTGTACAGGGCCAGGTATTACCTAACATAAATCCAAGGTAAGCAAGGAAGACATGACATCTCAAACCATTCCTGAACAAGAACCTCAGCATGGACACTGAAATTCTCCAGAATTAAGAACCTAAGTAGGGGTGAGTTTCAGCCAGTTCGGGCGAACCAGATGTTAATTTTAATCTGGTTCACCAAACTGGTAATTACAAGGACCAACTGACACTGCCCACCCTGCCCCTCCCCTCGCAGGAGTCTCCACATGGCCCATTCATCATGCCAGGTAAGTACAGAGCCCGCACGGAGGTTCTGGAAGGGCAAAAAACGGGCCTACCAAAAGTACCCAAAGTCCAGAAACAGGCCCATTTCCAGCCTCGAGGAAACCCTCTGGAGCCTGGGGAGGGCAAAAATTGGGCCTACCAGGAGTACTGGAAGTCCGGAAATGGATCTATTTCCGGCCTACGGAGGGCTTCCGGAGCCCGGGAAAGGCCATTTTCGCCATCTCGTTGACTCGAGGATAAATCTCTAGAGCCTGTGGAGGGTGAAAATGCCCCCGCCATGACGCAGGAAGCCAACTAGGCCATGTCCACCCAGCAACCAGGCAGAGAACCAGTTGCTAAAATTTTTCAATCCCACCTCTGAACCTAGGGTAATCTAACACTACTCCCAAAATCAATCCAACTAATCCAGTCTCTAGAAAAACAAACTATAAACAGTAATGTGAATGGCACATTATCTCTACACCATTCTAGTTGTGTCATCCAAGAGCAGCAGCATGCATTCAGAATTGACAGAATGTCATGTACAGGTAGTCTTTGACTTTCAACTGTTCTTTTAGTTACCGTTCGAAGTTACGCCACCAAAAAAAGTGAGTTATGATTGCTTTTCACACTTACGACCTTGCAGCTTCTCCATGGGGATGTGATCAAAATTTGGATGCTGGACAACCAGCATTTATTTATGACACTCGCAGTTTCCTGGGTATGATTACTATTGTGGCCTTTGGACAATGTCAATAAGGAAGCCAGTTTCACTTAACAACCATGTTACTACCAATTGCATTGATTCACTTAATAACTGTGGCAAGGAAGGTCATAGAATGAAGCAAAACTCACATAACAACTGTTTTGTTTAGCAACGTAAATTTTTGGCTCAATTGTGATCATAGGTCGAGGTCGACTTGTCTCTCTTCTGCAATATTGAATTCCCACAACTATATCCATTAAACCCCTCACCTCCAATCCTATTTGTACCAATGCTTGTTCTTTTTGTTAAAAATCATAGCTATTAAAAAAGCAGATTATTTCAAAAGGACGTGATTGAATACAGAAGGAATACAACATGAAAATGGATGCATATTCCAATGATAATGAGGCTTCTACAAAAGCTGAAAAGGTGTCCACCAAACATACAGCAGGTGAAAAGGGGGAGGTATAATGAATGTAAGACAGTTCTGTGAAAGTTGAGCCAACCACCAACCAACTGAGTAGACCAGTTCTTTCTCGATGTGGAAAGGCCAATTGGTTCTCACAATGAGAACACAGAACAGGATTGTAAATTTCCTCAGGATTAGGAACCAGGAGATGAAGGGATCAGTCAGTTTGCTCACAAATGAGGGGGAGACTTTTAAAGGACACTAAGTTCCCAAACCTCACTTTCTAATTACAGTACTTGCCTATTAACCATCTTAAAGCTATTTCGGAATGCCTATTTTGAAATGTTATTGGATGAGTTTAGCTTTAGATCTGAACAGAAGGGTGGAAAAATAATTACAAGTGTAAGTAATTTATTTCAAAATAAACAGCAAAAAGCTAAATGGTATTTTGATCTAAGAAAATTACAAATGGATTGAAGGTCCTGTTAAATTTGGAATATTGATTATTGCTATAAAATTTTGGAATTAGCTAGAAAAAAATTAATACCTTCTTGTGGGAGCCAGAATTATTTTGGTTGTTTTGGCTCATAACAAAGATAAGCAATTTTATAATTTTAGAAACTGAACACTAGAGGGGACTAAAGACTCTTAAGTAGAAGAGAGTAAAAAATACAAGCCGGCTTTTGGTGTCAGTTAACTGGGTCTCACAAAGTGACACAAAATGTAACATTGGAAATATTAAAGGAAAATTTTAAAGACTGGAGCCAGAGATTAGTAGTTACAATATTAATAATGATGTCTTGATTCTATGGATAGATTATTATCACTAAAAGATACTAATGAGGGAATGACAAGTCAGAGGAAGTACTGAAAATGAAACTACAAGTGACAACAGCCAAGAGAACGATTTGGAAAAAGATGCTTTATCTATATATATATATAAATGGTTCTCTCTGTGTGTGTATGTTCCAGCATGACTCTGGAATGCCTAAAGCAATTTCAACCAAACTTTGATACACAGATTGCTTACTCTTTGGAAACAAATACTGTGGGGGTAAAACACCCCTAACACCCCTTGGGGTATATGTTCTGTTATGATACAGCTTGTTATGCCTTAAAATGACTTCTACTGTATTGCCGTAAAATGGCTTCTACTGTACAGAGCAGCGGAGTTGCCATGGTAATGGCTTCACAGTACTCCACAAGGGGGATCCCTCTGGTATGGGGAAAAATCCAACAGAAATTACGTTTGGTCTGGACATTTCCCTCCTATAAATAAATACCCGGGCAATGCCGGGTTATCAGCACTAGTCGTATATATAAAAAGAAACGGGCTGAAATTTTAAAAATTAAAGGGGACATACACGACAAACCGAGAGAATGACCTGGAAAATGTTTTCTGTTTGGATTTACAAAAAAGACATTAAACATTTAAAGAAGTTTGTGCGATGGGATGAAGAAGAATGGACGAGAAATCAAATATAAACTTGATTTATTTGATCAAGGTTAAAATAAAACATTTTGTTTGCTAAATTTCTGGCAACCCGTTACTTTTTGTTGCTACTAAGGATGAGAAGCATATGTTTTATGGATTTGCTAATAGATAAAAGGTGGGATATCGGATGAAGAGATATCTTTGTAACTTTATCATTATTTCTTCTATGAATGTTGGAAGTAACTTCTTTATTTTTTTCTTTATCATATTCTTCATTATCTTTTCATTATTTTCATTATGCAATTTCTATTCTTTCTACTTTTTTCCTTAAGTTTTATTTATCTTGTTTTTACAACTGAAATAAAAGTCCATAATAAAAATTATGTACATGTAGTCCTCAGCTTAAATTTCCATTGTTTTTTTTTGCCCCATTTTATGACCATGTTTGCCTCAGTTGTTAATCATAGCAATTGTTAAGTTGGTAACATGGCTGTTAGGTGAGTCTGGCTTCCTCATTGACTTTGCTTGTTGGAAGGTTGGAAAAGATGATCACATGACCTGGGACACTGCAACCTTCATAAATATGGACTAGTTGCTAAGCGTCCAAATTTTGATCATGTGACCATGGGGATGCTACTGAAGTCATATATGTGAAAAATGGTCACATGTCACTATTTTCAGCACTGTTGTAACTTTGAACACTAAATGTTCAAAGTCCAGGATGACCTGTACACAAAATATAAGATGAGACAATTGTGGGAGTAAAAGTTTAAAAAGAAACTTTTAAGTTAAAGGCTTTGCAAACGACTTGGTGATGGTTCTGGAAGATCCTTTAAAGGGAATTGAAATATCAATGGGAAAATTAAAATAATTTGTTGCATTAGCAAGTTTTAAGATTAATAAACAGAAGACGAAGATGTTCACAAAAATGTAAAAAGATGAGATCAAGCAGATGACGAATAAAATTGGTTATAAGATTGAGGTAAAATATCCGAGTATCACTATGACAACTATGAATTGTATGTTACAGGTAGTCCTCAACTTACAACTATTCATTTAACAATCATTCAAAATTACAATAGCACTTATATCCATCATAGAATCTTCATGGTCATGTGATCAAACTTTGAGCACCTAGCAACTGGGATGCATTTAAATATTTGCAGCATCCCAGAGTCATGTAATCACCATTTGTAACCTTCCCAGCCGGCTTCTGATGAGCAAAGTCAATGGAAAAAGTCAGATTTGCTTAATGACTCCATGTCTCATTTAACAACTGTGGCAAAAAAGATTGTAAAATTGGGTGTGATTCACTTAACAACTGCCCTACTTAGCAATGGAAATTTTGGTTCCAATTGTGGTCATAAGTCAAGGACTACCTGCATTACAAAATAACTATCTTAAGACATGGAATGAAGTTTAAAAAAATGTTAAGATGGAAGAAATTATAACTGTCATTGCTGGGGAGAATTTTGTGATAAAACGAATGTCTTGTCTAGAATGATGTTTTTGTTTCAAACAATACTGTTTTGACAACTGATGTACTATTTAAACAGTGGCAGAAGGTTATATTTAAATTTGTGGGACAGGGAAAAACACAAGTTAAATATAAGGTGTTACAAGATAGAAAAGAAAGAAAAGGATTGGGTTTATCTGATATGAAATTACATTCTGCAGCTTGCTGTTTGGCTTGGATGAAAAGTTGGATGTTGCTGAGAAATAGAAGGCTTCTGGAGTTAGAAGAGCATGACCTGAGATTTGGGTGGCATGGATATTTGTGGTACAATAAAGTCAAGGTTAAGTTTAATTTTAAAAATTATTATGTTAGATTTGCCATATGGAGAATATCAAATAGATACAAACCCAAGTTGTGTCTGAAAACACCTCTGTGGATTTCAGCACAAGAAGTATTTTATGGATGAGAAACAATAAGCAAACACAAATGGCTAAGTTATCACAACATATGAGAATTTTGATAAGGGGGATGTAAAAGAAAATGAAGAGAAAAACTGGTGGCAAAGAGATATAGTTGTCAAAGGTTATCTCATTTACATTTATTAGGAAGAACTAAAGTAGACAAAAATTGTGGTTTTGAACATTGTAAGAATGAATTTGGAATAGAATTGTGTAAAAATGAACAAATTAATTGCTAAAATGTATTTTATTGAAATTTGAAACAGAATATAGAGATGGAAAAATAAGAAAATATGTAGTTGAAGGGATTGAAATTTACACTAAAGTATACGACAACCTTAAAAATACTTTTCATCAAACAATTCCTGTTGATGTACGTTATCACAGAAATATACAGCATATAAAATCACTTAATTTATGTTGGAAGTGTGAACAAGAAGGGAATTTTTTCATGTTTGGTAAATATGTAAAAAAGCTTGAAAATTTTGGATTCAAATACATATACTGATTCAGAGTATCCCAAAGCACCTGAAGGCAGAACAAGAAGCAATGGATGGAAACTAATCAAGGAGAGAAGCAACCTAGAACTAAGGAGAAATTTCCTGACAGTGGAACAATTAATCAGTGGAACGGCTTGCCTCCAGAAGTTCTGGCTGCTCCAATACTGGAGGTTTTTAAGAAGAGATTGGACAACCGTTCATCCCATAGGGTCTCCAGTTTGAGCAAGGGACTGGACTAGTAGACCTCCAAGGTCTCTTCCAACTCTGCTATTCTATTATTAAAATATTTTTTAAAAAGATTAATACACAATTGAGGCCAGAGGGTTATTTGGGGGAAGGGATCTGGAAAAAAGTTGGGTTGTTGTTTTTGTATAACTATAGCAAATTATTGTATGCACAAAAAAATGGAATGGCATTACCCACAATGGAGGAATTGATTTATGGTTTTGATGATAATGTACAGAAAGAGAGTTATGTTATAATCATAGAGTAAGATTTTATTTAAAAAATATAATTGTAGTATAATTGCTGTAAAGAAGATCAGAAACTACTTCTTTGCATCTTTTTTTTACTTTTTTCTCCTTGCACTTTTAGTTTTCTCTTTGATTTCTTTCTTTTTACATACTGTATATTAGTTTATATTAGTCTTTACCTAGATTTTAAAAGAAAACATCAACAAAAATAACATTTTTATATACGCATATGATAAATAACCCTGGAATAACCCTGAACTTTCATGTGCATGTATCTTCTGCAGTAACAGATCAAGATGTATGATAAAATTGTTAAACACAAGATTTACAAAAACTCTGAATTATTGAATCTAACTGGAACATAAAACTACAGCTGGTCTCTACAATACGTTTTGCAAAAAAAAAATTGCCTTAGGTTCTGGCATGGCACTTTTACATTAAATTGAAATAAAAACAAACGTTCTTCCAATAAATAATTAACTGACTGTATAGATTCCTGCTGATGTTAGTCACAGGCTGTGAACAAAATCATGCAACTCATAAGAATGGCTTATGGTTTTTAGCATGACCACCATACTTACATCTGATCACCACACTTAGGACTATTGATTGCAGCATCCCCAAGGCCACGTGATCAAAATTCAGGTGCTTGGCAACCAGCATGTAATGACAACCCTTGGGTCATGTGACCACCATTTACCTAGCCAGCTTCCATCGAGCAAATTCAATGGGGAAACCTTGATTAGCTTAATGGCTACCTGATTCATTTAACAATTACAGTGATTCACTTAACAGCCATGGCAAAAGAAGTCATAAAATTGGATGCAACTCACTTAACAGCTACCTTGATTAGCAATGGAAATTCTCATCCCATTTGTAATTACTAACACTTAACTAGCTGATAACCTGGCATTGCCCAGGTATTTATTTATTCCAACCCTTTTTCCATCCACATTGCCACAATTTTTAATGTTGGATTTTCACCCTTACCAGAGGGATCTCCCTTGTGGAGTACTGTGAAGCCATTACCATGGCAACTCCACAGCACTGTACAGTAGAAGCCATTTTAAGGCAGTACGGTAGAATCTGTTTTAAAGCACAATAGGCTCTTAACAGAACACACATCCCAAGGGGTGTTAGGGTTGTCTTACCCCCACAGTATTTGTTTCCAGAGGGTAAGTCATCTGTGTACCAAGTTTGGTTGAAATTGCTCAAGGCGTTCCAGAATTATGCTGGAACATACACAGACACACACAGCCATTTTTATGAAGAAGATAAAGGAGGGATAAAAATCTAATAAGGAAATAAAACAATTTAGTATGATAGACTTGCAGGGCCAGCACAAAGTGCAACATGCCTACACCGGTGCAATATAATATAATGTATTGTTATGCACATGTATGTATATAGGCTTCGGTGTCTGTTAGTATGATCTATTGGTTAAGGGTTTTTTCTTTCTTTCTTCCACTTACAAGTTATTGAGATGTATTTTGTGTTTGGGGGGCTGCACTAAGGGAGGCTCGTCCAATCTCATTTGTTGGATGTTGTGCATTGACAATAAAGGTTTGAATTGAAAACGAGATCAGACCTAAGCATGCTTTTTACTAAAACTGCACCTTCCTTCCTTCCTGGACCATTTCCATGTTTGCCCTTCCAGCAGATGCTTATATATGGAAAATTTAGACATCGAGGATGCATTTCGTTTCTCTCGAGCTATACTCCTTCTGTTTTTAATAACATGCAATTGTGCAAAAGGTTAATATGTTTTTGGTTCAGCAGAAGGGCAGCTAATTAGCTAATGGCCTTACCAACCCCCTTCCCTCCAGTCCCAATTTTGATTCCTTTCAACACCAACCCATGTAAACTGATTGTTGCAATTACGTGCTTCCCGAAGTCATTACATGCCACTGAAAATTATCCAGAGCAGGTGAAAAAAGCTTTCTGTTACTGAGTCATAAAGTCAGCTGGAAGAAGGGCAGCCATCCTTCCAACTACGCAGCAAGGAATATATAAAAATGACTTGCAGGCTTTAAGACCCCACCTCCTTTTTCAAAAAAATATCTATTTTAGGAGGGATGGGGTAAATCCCCTTTAGTGCTCCACTTTTCAGTTTTAAAAGTGGGTGGGTACCCCTCAAATATGAATAAGATCTAATTTTAGGAACTTTATTCTATTGGCTACTGTTTACAACTTACAATTACAGAGTTCTAACTTCCATTCCATGACAGAATAGGAAGACAGAATTGGAAAGGCCACTGAATTCAACCTTTTGCTATCGCACAAGTCTTTTATTTCCAAGTGAGGACAAATCTAGATTAAATTGCTTCTTTCTTAGATCTACAAAATAAATGTTCCATATTTTCTTCTGTGGAGGAAAAAAAAAGCATAGAACAGGAATACACACGGAACAAAGCTTCTCAGTAGAGGAATGTGAGAAACAACAGTGCAAAAACACATTAGATCTAATTGGTTTTCCAGCTCAACAAGGAGCAAGGTAGAAGTCTCCCTGGGGCTAAATTTCCTTCCTTCCGCACAAATTTCAATGATGACCCCCTCCAAAAAAATGTGCGTTAGAAGCCATGTAGAATGAAAATGCCATAACAGTATCCATGCTATTTTATCTTATAAAGACACACAATATCGGTTCTGGCAAACTGGCATAAATCTGCACAGGATGACATGCCAGATTCTGGTAAGCCAACTGTGAAGTACTCTTCTGGAATCAGATCCTCTCTATGACTTCTGCCCCAAAGGTACAGCCACCTGCCACTCCAGCTGTGAAACAACCCAGGGAGAGTGATTGGCATTACATTTACCATCTGATATACTTGGCAGATGTACTGCTAATCTCGGCAATCACAGGAAGTAAAAAGATAAAAGATGCTGGGAGGAGGAGGAGGAGAAGAAGGAGAAGGAGAAGGAGTAGTAGTAGTAGTAGTTGTTGTTGTTCAGATGCCGGACTATCAGTCAAGGGCTCAACTTCCATAAAGATAATTAGCTCTATTGTCCACTCGGAGGACACCTACAGAACCTCAACCTCCAGCAAGAAGAGTTGGATGTCAGAAGGTCAAGTCAGAGGTAGGCCAACAAGAGGCCTTGCCTAGGAGATGGCATAGCAGTTACAATTTTGTTTCAGGTGCAGCTTTTATAGCATGTCTGTTTCACCAGCTTCAGCATTCAATCCAAGGCTCTTGTCTTAAGGGGCCATACCCCTCAACCCTGAAGCAAGTCACGGGATTAAGGAATGGAGACACCTACCACAATTCCTTTTTACTTACAGACAAGTGTTTCCCAAATGCAGAATCAGAATGGTTTGCTCAAGCAAGATGGAATTTACTGTAAGCAAAATCCTCTGTTGCTGTGGAAACTATTAAAAATAGATTCTCCCATGTTCCCTCACTCTCAACAGAGAGAGAGAGAGAGAGAGAGGGAGGGAGGGAGGGAGGGAGGGAGAGAGGGGGGAGGGAAGGAGAGAGAGAGAGAGAGAGAGAGAGAGAGAGAGAGAGAGAGAGAGAGAGAGAGAGAGAGAGAGATACAGCTCTACATTTTTATTGCATTTTAATTATGAATAATTTCCACCCTTGCATAGGGAGACGGATTTCTGAAAAAGCACCAAAAGGGGGGAGGGGGGGACCGCAACCACTTTCTAAACACAGGCCCTTCAGGATACATATCAATATGCAAACAGAAGTCAGCATGCATTTCAGAATGTTTATGCCACAGGGTAAGCACAATAACAAATCATTCTAGATTAACTCTTTCCATGCCAACAACCTGAACCCTGTAAGAACAGTAATTATGGTTCTGGGAGAGGTATCAGTGGGATGGGAGTTAAGAGCTTCTGTGGTTCTATAGCTATCATAAGGCAATTATGATTTTCGGCATTAGCTATCCACCGTTTATATGACTAAAACTCTGGTCATGGCCTTTAATCGCACAAAATGGTATATCACAGGGCAACAGTTTGGAACCAAAATACCTCAAATGGGTTAACTTACAGAACGTATACAAAATCTGGGATCTATGATTCCCCAGGGAATGAAATTTAGGAAACTTTACTTGAACGGCTCCTGTGGTCACATGACCTTCATTTTTAACATCATGTGACTGTTTTCTAGTCTTGCAATCTCTTGCTCCCTTCCCCATCTAGCTGCAATCCTGCCTGCTGGGGATGGATGGATGGAAATGGGGAGGGAGGGAGGGAGGGAGGAAGGTTTTCTAATGCTCCCTGCCAAATTTCCACACAGAAATTCAATGGGGAAGCCAGCAGGAAATCAGAAGTTGCTCCCACTCCCACTGCTTTTTGGCCTGTCCTTGGTCATTCTGTTTCTGTTTAACTAAGGAAATATCTCTGAAACAATGACCCAATAGGTCAGAGGCTATTTAGTATTTTCTATTTGTATACTTTCCAGACAGAACAAGTAGACAGGATTATACAAGCCCATTAGCCAAATTCATAATGTTCAGTGCTTGAAGAGAAGAAAAATTAATGCAGTCCTAAGGTCTCAGCTGTGGTAGTGCCCAATTCAATGACCCGAAAATCTGTCATCAATTGCTCATGTCGGACCATGATTTTGACATATTACTTCATGCTGTCTTTGCAAGCAAATACATGGACATCTATGAAACTTTAGGATAGATATAACAATACAGGTGCAAAGCCATCTCTGTATCCTCATTAAGGCATTGGTTGGTTTAACAGGTCCTTCCCATAAGACTGCAGTAAGTTCCAGACACACCACAGTCACAAATCAAAGAAGCAATCTGCTCTGTGTGTCATCTTCAGCAGTTCCAGACATTTTGAATACACCAAGTGTGAAGATACCGCCTGGTCTCCCTAGCCAAGAACCATTAAATGAATGTTCTCTTTATGAATCTTACTAATCTTCTATCAGGCAAAGCTATCATAATATTGACCAGCAATGTTCATTCAACTCGGTTATGTCGATCATGATGATCATTCTGTCTAACCTCCTGCAAACACAGAGCACAAGATTTATACTGCAATTAAGGCATTTCTTTCCCAAGGAGTCAGAAAGCGGCTGCCACTCCCAGTTGCTATGCTAATTTTACTACTTCTCACAAAGGTGGTCAGATAATTGCTCACTGGCACGGATTTGATTCTCTGTCTACCGAGTTCTTGTTTTCTCACATAAGCCAAGCAGCCTTGCAACAAGAGTTGAGCAGAGAACTTATTTATTTATTTAATCAGATATGGCCACCCATCTCAATAAGTGATTCTAGGTGGTGAACAATATTAAAATAAAATCAAAACCATTATAACCCACAATCCAAGATTAAAATAGAATACTGCTGAAAGAAAAGCATTACTATTATTATTTTTTGAAAACAATCTGGTATTTAATTAACATTATCTATCTATAGCCCTAAAAAGTTATAGTCTTTTAATTATGGCTGATATGTGTTGGTGGCCATAAGATTCTGAGAAGCAAGAATAGGCTGAAGTAGAGCCCAAACAAGAGGCAGTTGTTCATTGTGGTTCTCTATTCACACCAGTGTTATCTCTGGAGAGAGATGCACTACCTGAGAATGGGCAAGTTGGCGATTTGAGGTCCTTCTAAATTCTTGACTCCTGCTTAAGCAGCAGGCAGAAACCATGGTTGGCGGGACCTCTGCTGGGGTACCAATTATAGCTTTACTTGGTGCAGGGGGACTAAATATAGTCACCTTATTAAAACCATTAGACTACTACAATGTGCTTCATATATATGGAGCTGCCCTTAGACTATTCAGAAACCACAACTGGTCCAGAAGGCAGTGGCCTGTATGTCAACTGAGAAAGTACTACACTAATATTGTGTATCTTTTGTTAATTGCTAGCTGGTTTTCAGGTACAATTGAAAGCCCCTTTTTAACCTATAAAGCCATTTATAGCTTGGCACTTGGATACTTCCAGGACTGACTACTCTTAAGTTGAAATAGCCCAATCTGCCAGATCATCTACAAAGAGGCTCCATCCAGCTAGTCCCAGACATCTCTGCTGTGATGGGAGTAAAGTCAGGAACTTCAGACTAGCTCCTTCCTGAAGGCTTTCAAAAGGATTTTAAGCACTGAGATCTTTCAGAGAAGGTTTCAGCTAAGTTTATGACTTTTTTCGTTTTGTTTTTGTGTCTTTTTTTAAAACATTGCTGATATGGTTTATTGGCTTTGCATTTTATAAGTTTGATATTTAATCTTTGATATTTTAATTAACCTTTTCATACCATGCAATAGTCTGCAATAGTTATAGATCCATAAGTAAACAATACTTTTTTTTCCAACATCAGATATTCTCACCTTGCTTTGCTAGACAGAGAACAATCTAACTGATCTTTGAAGTCTTCAGGTGCTATTACTAACTATCCAAGAAGGACCCTGTTTTCTTCCAAATGTATGACTACAGTTCCTGAAAAAGTCTTCTGGAGTAATAATGAGGAAGGGTATGGTAACTCCTCTGTTGCAAGCACAATACAATGGAATGAAACAGTGAAGAGCAGCTTATCAGTACATTTATGACAAGAGCTGTTTCTAGGACTGTAGTTATTTATAGTGGAAAAATTTACTCATAGAGTTTCTATATCCAAGCAAGCACAATCACTCTTGTTGGGATCTTTTTCTTGAAGAAAAAAGTGAAACTGGTTATGTACAAAGCAATTCACCTCCCCCTATTTGCAAAGAGGTGAGAAATATTCAAGATACGTTAAGGGCAAATGAGGTTGCTTGACAAGAAACTTCAGTGCTCCTTGTTACAACCGGAGTTACTGTCCAGCTATTTTTTTTAAAACTAAGATTCAGCCACACAACATAACATGCAATATTTGGATTAAATGTATATAATTATATCTGCATGCATTTGAGGACAGCCCAGTCAAGATTGTTGTGTTTGTATCACCTCACACACTGATCTTAATTCTATTGGGGTGCAGATGCATCCCAAATACCAGGTACAAAAGGAATTACTGCCAATTTCCCTTTCTCATCTCTTCTGTTCTTGCAATTATTCTTCCGTTCCACTCTTTTTGCTGTATCTTTGTGTTTTTAGACATATGCCGCTGTTAATGGCACTTCTGTCATTTCATCTGCTGGCAGAGATTATGCTATCAGGGGAACTCTCTCCATGTCAGAGCCGAGACTTCCAGCCTTAAATCACCAATGGGGAAAGTCAAGCTGCTATAGAGGGAAAACTTGGAAGACGTCAACTTTCTGCTCGTTGGGTTGTATAACGCCTCTGGCAATTGCAATCCAGGGGTGGACCCCAGAAACATCTGCCATGGACTGATATATTGCTCTGTGTACAGGTGATGGAATGGTTGGCATGATGCGAAATCAAGAGTTAAAATATAGCTGAACTGGTTTACTACATTCACAGTACATTTTACTGACTTACTGTAGAAACCGAAGGAAAATAAAAAGGTGTTACATAAAAGAAAAAGGATGGATGACATTCTTAGGATGTTTGGTACAAGCTATTGAAGGACAGAGGTCAGCTTCTCGTATTGGCAGTCTAAGGTTCCTTGCTGTTAGTTTAAAATGCCAACCACAAAGATGAGGCTTTGCAAAGTGGAAACACTGCTATTGTGCAGATCCACCCATTATTGAACAATCCAAAGATGCTAATACACCATGAGAAACAGAACAGGGCAGGATCAGAACAAAGGCCGATCTAGTCCAGCATATTGGCTCCCCCCCCCCCGCCCCCCGTATCAGAGACAAGTCCCATAAAAACACACTAGCACCCTCTCATCAGAGATGGTATTCAGCCGGTGCTCTCCGGTGAACCGGTAGCAGTGGCAGGCTCCGCCCACCTGCCCTGACATAATGCATGACCTTCTGTGCATGTGCAGATTTGGCATGTGTGCTCACATTTGCGAATCTGTAGGGAAGGTAAGTGAATCCCACCGCTGCTTCTCATTCCTGTTTCCACTAAGAGGAACATTGTCTCCAGTATTAAAGGCAATATGTAGCCCTTGCCTTGGCTTTGTATAGCTTCATTTCCTATGAAATTGTTTAATTACCTTTTAAAGTCACAGAGGTTGGTGCCATCTTGTGGTAGCAAATGCCTTTGTTTAATTATGCACTATGTGAAGTATTTCCATTGTATTCTTCTGCCATTTAATTTCATCAGAGATCAAAAATCCTCATATTCAGATGATGCATATCTAAATAGACTTCTCTCATGTCCCTCATTCATTTTTTAAACAACATTTTTATAACCTGAAAGGCCTGGCATGTCTTTTCTAACAAACAGGTGATTCCAGCCCTTTAAATCACTTTCACTGTGATTTTTTGTATCTTTTAAAGCACCATAATATCCTTTTTGAATTGCAGTCATCAGAATTGCACATAATATTCCAATTGTGGTCACAGCATGCCCTTTTATAGCAGCAACACACTGGGCTGACACTTTCATCAAGCTATGCACCACAACACCAAGATTCCTTTCCAGCTAGTTAATGCTAGCTCAGATATTACTCTCCATTTGCATATGCATTGTTATTTTAGTCCCCATTCCCAATCTGCAGAAAATCTTCTGGAGTTCCTTGCTATGTCCTTTTTACTTATCTCTTATTCCAGTTATTACCAACTAAGCAATCCGTGCCCCATTGGGTCAACATTTCAGAGATATTTTCCTACTTAAGCAGAGAGACACAATGACTATCAGAGAGCAAAAAAGCAATGGGAGCAGGAGGACATCTAACTTCCTGTAGGCTTCCCCATTGAGTTTCCTTGTGGGAAGCTGGCAAAGAGCAACTAAAATCTCCCTCCATCCCACATTCCTGCTGGCTTTCCAATTTAACTTTGCTTGTGAGAAGCCTGCAGAGACAAAGTCAGTGGGGAAGCCAGCAGGATAGTTACAAGTCGAATGCCAGCAGTCAGGTAAATGGCTGCTGCCAGGTCTGGGGTGGCGGTCGAAGCAAGGGATTGCCAAAGTGGCTGGGAAACCGTCACAGAATATTGACCATTAGAAACCCACGACCTCAGCAGCAACCAGGCAATGCTGAAGTAGCCACAATTTCCCCAATTTTCATTCCCTCGGGAGTAATGAGTCCTGGCATTCTTAAACTAGTTCATTTGAGGTACCTTTGTTGATTATGTTTTGCCCTATGATGCACCTTTTCACCCAGTTTAAGGTTACAGACACAAGAGTTTTAGTGAGAAATGTTTTAGAGATAGATTTTTTTAAACAACATTCATATAATATCTTTTTGAGAAAGCCCTTTATTTACATTTGTGCTAGGAATGTCCATTTACTTCTGTTCTTTGTTCTCTGCTTTATGTGTTTTACATTTGTTTGTTTGTACCAGTTAGAAATTTGTAACAGAACCTCTTTACTGTGTCTTCTCATAGGTTTTGGTGAGGGATTTTGTCTACAGCAACAAAATCTAAAAAGTTCAAGTCAGAGGTAAGTAACTTTTTTGTTCTGATTAGGATATTCAAGTTTTTGACAGCATGGTATAAATGCCCCTACCAAATGGTTGCCACTATTCACCTACCGGTATTTATTAGAAAGGAAACCATGATAGGGCTTCTAGTGACCTATTTTAGACTTTTTCCTATTTTCTAAGCTGGCTACTTTCAAATAAAGCACCGAAGAGAAGACACCCACCAGAATCTTGCCTAAACATACGCAGCCTAAACGTTCTCAAATAATTAAATAAATATGGTGCTAAAGGCTATAAAAATAGGTTTGGAAGGTTGGAAGGAATAATTTGAGGGTTTATGCTGAGAAAAAGAAGAGGTGGTGTGTGCATCTGATTACGGCAAAGAGATTAGTGGCATGTCTTTGGCAAAGTTCGGAATTCTTTCTGAACACAGATCAAGATGGTGAGAATTTGTCCATGTAGCCAACAAGATTCACACACACACATGCATGGCACCTAATTAAGAGCAGGGAACTGCAGGAGAGTGGCTGTATTTCCGGTAACCATGGAAATCACCCTCATCCAAATAAATACTATTTGCTGTTTTAAATGGGCAGAACCTCTTCCCGTTTTTATAAGGTGACCAGACGTCCCGCTTTTGGCGGGACACCCCCGCTTTTTAATGCATTTTCCCGCGTCCCGCACGCTTTTTTTAAAAGCACGCTTTTTTTGGCGCTCGCAGCTCCCGCCCATCAGCTGCTAGCTTGCTGGGCTGGCTCATCGTTCTGTTCTATCTGCTACCTACAAATTTAAGCCAGCCCAGCCTGCCGCTGACTGATTTAATTGGCCAGGACTCCAGCCAATCAGTGAGCTGGCTGGGATGGAAAATTTTCCATCCCAACCAGCTCACTGATTGGCTGGACTCCTTACCCTGAGGACTCCTGCGTGAGTCTCCATTTTCCTTTCGTCTTTTGGGGTTGCAGCTGCGCTTGTTGGTGAGTAATCTAATCTAATTCTAATCAGAGAATTTTCCGCTCGCCGCGACAGGAGGAGAGGGTGGGGGCAGCGGCAGCCGCCCGCAGAGAACTTCCTCTCACTTCCGGGGCTCCCGCCGCCCGGCAGAAGCCACTGAAGCGCGTGGAAGTTCTGTGCGGGCGGCTGCCGCTGCCCCCACGCTCTCGTTCGTGCAGAGAATTAGCCTCGGCTGCTGAAGGGATCGGGCCCCCACTTTAACTTTCTCCTCCTCCTCCTCCCCTTCCGCCCTCAGCAAGAGAAACGGCAGCCGGGCTTCCGCCACGCCCCCGCGCCGCCGCTTTTTCTTCTTCCCCGGCCTTCCCAGTTAGCTTGCTTGAAGCTCCGAGGAGGCGGGAGGAGGGTCGCAGGAGTGGAAGTGGGGGGAGGTCTCCCTCCTCTTCCCCTTCTGCCATGAGCAGCAGCAACGGCAGCCGAGCTGGGAAAGGGGCGCTTTAGCAGGGCTGTGGAAGCCCTGTCAAAGCGCACCTTTCCCGCGTCGGCGGCTGCAGGGACCGCCCCGCTGCTTTCTCTTCCTCCTCCTCCTCTTCCCCTTCTGCCATGAGCAGCAGCAACGGCAGCCGAGCTGGGAAAGGGGCGTTTTAGCAGGCTGTGGAAGCCCTGTCAAAGCGCACCTTTCCCGCGTCGGCGGCTGCAGGGACCGCCCCGCTGCTTTCTCTTCCTCCTCCTCCTCTTCCCCTTCTGCCATGAGCAGCAGCAACAGCAGCCGAGCTGGGAAAGGGGCGTTTTAGCAGGCTGTGGGAGCCCTGTCAAAGCGCACCTTTCCCGCGTCGGCGGCTGCAGGGACCGCCCCGCCGCTTTATCTTCTTCCTCCTCCTCCTCCCCTTCTGCCATGAGCAGCAGCAATGGCAGCCGAGCTGGGAAAGGGGCGCTTTAGCAGGGCTGTGGGAGCCCTGTCAAAGCGCACCTTTCCCGCGTCGGCGGCTGCAGGGACCGCCCCGCCGCTTTATCTTCTTCCTCCTCCTCCTCCCCTTCTGCCATGAGCAGCAGCAACGGCAGCCGAGCCGGGAAATGGGCGCTTTGGCAGGGCTGTGGGAGCCCTGTCAAAGCGCACCTTTCCCGCGTCGGCGGCTGCAGGGACCGCCCCGCTGCTTTCTCTTCCTCCTCCTCCTCCTCCCCTTCTGCCATGAGCAGCAGCAACGGCAGCCGAGCTGGGAAAGGGGCGTTTTAGCAGGCTGTGGGAGCCTTGTCAAAGCGCACCTTTCCCGTGTCGGCGGCTGCAGGGACCGCCCCACCGCTTTCTCTTCTTCCTCCTCCTCCTCCCCTTCTGCCATGAGCAGCAGCAACGGCAGCCGAGCTGGGAAAGGGGCGCTTTAGCAGGCTGTGAGAGCCCTGTCAAAGCGCACCTTTCCCGCGTCGGCGGCTGCAGGGACCGCCCCGCTGCTTTCTCTTCCTCCTCCTCCTCCTCCCCTTCTGCCATGAGCAGCAGCAACGGCAGCCGAGCTGGGAAAGGGGCGTTTTAGCAGGCTGTGGGAGCCGTGTCAAAGCGCACCTTTCCCATGTCGGCGGCTGTAGGGACCGCCCCGCCGCTTTATCTTCTTCCTCCTCCTCCTCCCCTTCCGCCCGCAGCAGCAGCAACGGCAGCAGAGCCGGGAAAGGAGCGCTTTTGAAGGGCTTCCGCCGCGCCCCCAAGGACCGCTGACCTCGCGCCTCCGTTTCTTCTTCTTTCCCAGCCTTCCCAGTTAGCTTGCTTGAAGCTCCGAGGAGGCGGGAGGAGGGTCGCAGGAGTGGAAGTGGGGGGAGGTCTTCCCAGCCGGGAAGAGCTGAGAGGCTGCCGGCCCCTTTCGCAGGAAAGTTAACTTTTCTTGGCGAAATCCTGCCCCCCCCCCCCCCGCGTGGGTGAGTGGTAGGCTGTCCTCTTCTCGCAAGCCGCCCGGAGTTACCTGTGTGTGAGGTGGGCTGCCCTATGCATTTGCGTGTGTGCGCTGGAAAGAGAGTGAAAAAGAGAGGGAGAAATAATTATATTAATTAGATAGATCAGTCTTTCTCCACCTTGGAGACTTGAAAGTGTGTGGACTTCAACTCCCAGAAAGGGAGTTGGGAGAAAGGGAGAAAGGAGGAGAGAATGAAAGGATGATGGAAAGAAGAAAGAGGTAAGGAGAGGAGGATGTAAAGGAGAGAAAGAGGGGGAGAGAGGGTAGAAAGGGGAAGAGGAAGAGCAGGAGTAGGAGAAAGGTAAGGGAAGAAGGAAGGGAAAGGAGAGCAGGAAGGAAGAAAGTAGAGAAGGGAGGAAGGGAGAAAAGAAAGGGAAAATAAGGTGGTGTTATAACAGGAGGAAGGGATGGTAAACAAAGCAACCCAAACTGTATATTATAACCTATTAAATGAAATAATAAATGTATAAGAATGATAAATGTTAAAACACTTGTAACCAAATGACATGCTGTATGTGATGATGGGTTTTTTTTCTTTTTGTTTTGTTTTTATTGTTGTGGGTATGTGTCGTCTATGTAACAAAAAAAAATAAAAAAAGTTGATAGGCAAGAGGAAGGAGGAAGGAAGGAAAAAAGAAAAAGAGGGAGAGAGGCAAGAAGAAAAGATGGAACTAGAAAGCAAAGAAGGGAGGGAGGGAGGAAAGGGGAAGACAGGGAAAGAGTAGAAAGACAGAGAAGGTGAAGGTAGATAGGCAGAAGGAAGGAAGAAGGAAGAAATAGGAAAGGAGGGAAGAAGGAAGGAACAGAAGCGAAGAAATGGAAAGAGCAGAAAGACAGAGAAGGTAGATAGGCAAAAGAAATGAAGCTGAAAGAATGGAAGGAGGAAGGAAGAGAAAAAGAGAGGAAGGGAGTGAGTGAGGAAAGAAGAGAGGATGGAAGGAGAAAGGAAGGAAGAGAGGGAAAGAGCAGAAGACAGATAAGGTGAAGGTAGATAAGCAAGAGGAATGAAGGAAGAAGTGAGGAGTCTCGAGGAGGGGGAAAACATTTAGTGACCAAAGTTACAATGGCATTGAAAAAAGTGACTGATGACCATTTTTCACACTTAGCGACCATTTTCACACTTAGCGACCGTTGTGGCATCCTCATGGTTACGCGATCAAAATGTTGATGTTTGGCAACAGATTCGTATTTCTGATGATAGTTTGAAATGGTGACAGTATAAATTATTGCTGGTGTAATACTTAACAATGGTTTTTAAGGATTTCTTTTATTTATAGAATACCTTTTTTATTATTTTGGGGGGATTTTTACTTTTAAATTGTTTATAAAATGTATTTACTACAAGAAATGTTCCTTTTTGCAAATGTGATCTTTGCAAATCTTTGTGATGCAATATGTTCAGACCAGGTTTATGTGTCTCAAAGTGGCTGCTATTCTATGGGCAGGCCAGGTTGGTGCAAGGCAGCTTTGCCAGATTTGGTGTGTTTCACCCTCATTGAATTTTATATCGTATAAAGAATGGAAGGAGGAAGGAAGAGAAAAAAGGAGGAAGGGAGTGAGTGAGGAAAGAAGAGGATGGAAGGAGGGAGGAAGGAAGGAAGAGAGGGAAAGAGCAGAAGACAGATAAGGTGAAGGTAGATCAGCAAGAGGAATGAAGGAAGAAGTGAGGAGTCTCGAGGAGGGGGAAAACATTTAGTGACCAAAGTTACAATGGCATTGAAAAAAGTGACTGATGACCATTTTTCACACTTAGCGACCATTTTCACACTTAGCGACTGTTGTGGCATCCTCATGGTTACGCGATCAAAATGTTGATGTTTGGCAACAGATTCGTATTTCTGATGATAGTTTGAAATGGTGACAGTATAAATTATTGCTGGTGTAATACTTAACAATGGTTTTTAAGGATTTCTTTTATTTATAGAATACCTTTTTTATTATTTTGGGGGGATTTTTACTTTTAAATTGTTTATAAAATGTATTTACTACAAGAAATGTTCCTTTTTGCAAATGTGATCTTTGCAAATCTTTGTGATGCAATATGTTCAGACCAGGTTTATGTGTCTCAAAGTGGCTGCTATTCTATGGGCAGGCCAGGTTGGTGCAAGGCAGCTTTGCCAGATTTGGTGTGTTTCACCCTCATTGAATTTTATATCGTATAAAGAATGGAAGGAGGAAGGAAGAGAAAAAAGGAGGAAGGGAGTGAGGGAGGAAAGAAGAGGATGGAAGGAGGGAGGAAGGAAGGAAGAGAGGGAAAGAGCAGAAGACAGATAAGGTGAAGGTAGATCAGCAAGAGGAATGAAGGAAGAAGTGAGGAGTCTCGAGGAGGGGGAAAACATTTAGTGACCAAAGTTACAATGGCATTGAAAAAAGTGACTGATGACCATTTTTCACACTTAGCGACCGTTGCGACCATTTTTCACACTTAGCGACCGTTGCAGCATCCTCATGGTCACGTGATCAAAATTTTGTTTGGCAACAGATTCGTATTTATGCTGGTTTCAGTGTCCTGGGGTGACCTTTTGACAAAAAAAAATTTTTAATCAAGCCCCCCCCCCCCCCCCGGTAAAGGGTGTCCCTCTTTTCCAATCTGAAAATCTGGTCACCTTACGTTTTTAAGTCAAAAGAGTCTGTGGGATTCGCTTGTGCTCTAGCATAGATATCATCCTGCCTTCTACATTAGAAGAAGCCAAGCCGCATCTGGCACTTTCAGTTGAACATATTTGTGGGTCAGTAGAGCCACTGTCTTTCAGTCCAAATGTATCAAAACACCTCAGATGCCATCTTTGGTTTACACCAGGGGTGAAATCCAGCAGGTGCTGACAGGTTCTGGAGAACCGGTAGCGGACATTTTGAGTAGTTTAGAGAACCGGCTGGCCCCAGAGTGGGGTGGGAATGGAGATTTTGCAGTATCCTTCCCCTGCCAACCAAGCCACGCCCACCAAGCCACACCATGCCCACCAAGCCATGGCCACAGAACTGGTAGCAAAAAATGTTGAATTTCACCACTGGTTTACACCCTTCCCAAGTTACCAGTAGTGCCTAAAATAGAGATCCCATAACTGACAAAGGAGAAGTTGCTTTCTCACTCATAGCAACCAGCCCAGAATAATGATAAATAAGAGACACAGGATAAAAAAAGCTCCACATTTTTCAAAACAATGTGTCAAAATGAAACCATGTAATCTAGTTTCATTAGGCCCTGTTGTCCCAGAAATTCTTCTGCTACTACTGTAGAATAATTTCTCACCAGTTCCTCCCTGTTTCCCTCATCCTTCCACCACCAAACACCAGAGAGAGAGACAGAGAGAGACAGAGAGAGAGAGAGAGAGAGAGAGGGAGGGAGGGAGGGAGGGAGGGAGAGAGAGAGAGAGAGAGAGAGAGAGAGAGAGGGGTTTGATGCACTGAAGCAATTCCAGCTAGGACTAGCATTTCCACTGCATCCATCATTTGAGCTAGGAGCCTTCAGAGGCTACAAGAGTGATATACAGGTCTCAGTGCTGTCCTCAATGATTTATTAAAATATCACCCAGATGAAATTTAGGAGGCCAAGAGCACCAATTCACAACAGGTAAGGGACAGGAACTAAGTAGAATGATGCTGATGGAAGAAATGAGAGAGGGAGATGCTTTATTGCTCAAATACAGGGAAAATGAGATAGGGAGCAGTCCAAACTCCAAACTCCTTCTGAAGTTATAACATGCTTTAAACAGAGTACATTCATAGCTATTGCTATAAAGCTTCATGCAGAAAGCTCACACATACAAGAAACACATTACACACACACACACACACACACACACACACAAATACACACACACACACACACACCATAGAGGATATACAAGCAATATAAAATCCAGAACAGAGAACCAGTTGTTTCTATTAAAAATACACTGCCCTTAGCAGTTAAAACTGGGCAGTGATTATTCATTTTCAAATCCCCTTCAAATATCAGAGGCTTGCATCTTGGCACAGTTGAATTTATCTTCTATTTTGGAAAAGAAGACGGCAGGTTCCACTGTGCATTGCAATTAAACACAGATTCTGGGATGCTATGGGTCAAGGCTCCTATATTTCTAGAAGTTTGCAGCTAAAAAAAAGGATAAAGAAAGTTTTCTGCAGGTTTTTTGAATTTTAATCAACCTTGAATCGTGTAGTTTAACAAAATATAGCAACATTAAATAGTGTAAAAAAAAAATCCCTAGATCTTTCAAACAAATATGAATCAACACTGTTGACTTCCAGAAGCAGTATTTTAGTATGTATGAGGGCAGAGACTGTTTCAGTCAGGAAGCTGAAGAACAGGGGGAACACAAGATACTCACCAAATGCAGTATGGGCCACCCTTTCAGGGTCATTCGTTCACTCATAACTCACCTTTATTGTTTTTATAAAGAAGTCATGGTGAAAAACACATACTTACTTCCTCCTATTTTCCCCAGATCAACCACCTTCTGGGCTGAGAAAGAGTGAGTGGCCCAAAGCAGTGGTGGGATTCAAGTAATTTAACAACCGGTTCTCTGCCCTATAATTTCTTCCAACAACCAGTTCACCAAACTGCTCAGAAAGTTAACAACCGGTTCTCTCAAAGTGGTACGAACTGGCTGAATCCCACCACTGGCCCAAAGTCACCCAACTGGCTTTCATGTCTAGATTAAAACTCATAGTCTCCTGGCATCTCCTGGTGCTTAACCACTAGACCAAACTTTTGAAGGCTCAGATCTCTGAAGTATTTGACCAAAGAGTAATATTGTTGATGGTGCTAGATTTTGCCATACAGTTTTTCGTACCTTTCCTATCCAGTCAATCTTGCAATCCCATTTTCTGCCTGCTGGAAAAGGGAGGGAGGGAGGGAGGGAGGGAGGAAGGAAGGAAGGAAGGCTGGGGGACTGAAAAGAGCCTGGGACTCTGCAACCACAAGTGTCAATCAGTGTCATCCTTCATAATGTGCACCTTGGAGCTTTACTGAGACATTTCCTTTAAGGATGGTAAAGTCATTATTGTATTTCCTGCACCAAGATACAGAAGGTGCCTAAATAAGAATAAGAGGCAGATATATTCTTTCCTGTATCCTATTACCCCATTCAGTTCAGTACCTCAAATAACTGATGTCAGTCAGTAAGTCTATATAACTTAATTTGTTACAAAAATGTTAGCACTTACAGGAAACAGCCTGGGGAAATGAAACATTATTTGAGTGACTGCTCATCAACAACCAGTTATATCCTTTGCCATGTGAACATTAAGATTCTGAAAACTGAGCAGAATGTGTGAAACATGTTCCAAATTTAAGCTGTCAACTATTTTCAGAAGTCAGAGGTGAAGTCCCAAAAGTGGAAATAATAGAATCAAGGGTGACAGGGACTTTCCCCCCCATTCAATGATGACAACATGTAGACTGGAGTTCCTTCCACAGGAATATTTTCAGTCTTCACAAATCAGCATAAAACCTGCTTTTAATTAAGCACAACATTTTTTGACATCCCATGAAAGTCTACTCAATTTTACTCAAATAAAATCAATCCCCCAAACTGCTATACAGGTAAATCCCCCACTTATAACAATTCATTTAGTGACTGTTCAAAATTGAAACAACACTGAAAAACAGACTTATGACCATTTTTCACAATACTGCCGTTGCAGAATCCCTATGGGCATGTAATTCAGATTCAAAATTCAGATGCTCAGTAACTGATTCCTATTTATGACTGCTACAGTATCCTGGGGTTATGTGATGAGCTTTTGTAACCTTCTGACAAACGAAGTCAATGAAGAAGTCAAATTCACTTAACAATCATGTTTCTAAGTCAACAATTGCACTGATTCACTTAACAAGAAAGGTTGTAAAATAGGACAAAATTTGCTCAACTATTTTGGGCCCAATTGCGTTCATAAGTCGAGAACTACTTGCATTTGATGCTGCCTTGCAAGTAGTTATAAAAGGTTGGCAATGAAGGCCATTAAAGGCAATGCAGGAACATATACAATGGCTCTGCATATCCTTATCAACTTCATCTTACATGGCAAATTTCTATTTTCTTTTTACAATATAAGTTTACCCTAATACATTGGTATATTACCTCATGATGACACACCTGAAATCGAGTTCTGATTTCCAAAGAATTTATTCCATATAGTTGTTTTCAACCCCCTACAATGGAACAATTAGTGAAAATGAATGTGCACCTTTATGATTTCACCAGAAATCATTAAAACTGTGATTGTAGCCGTGTGTGTGTGTGTAATTTTTATTTGCTGGTTAAATTAAGCCATCAAGAATGAAGTATTTTAATTTCAATGGGTAAAGCTATGATTAGACTTTCCAAAGGGGCTTTTAACTTATCTTCCATGTTCTATAAGGTAGAAATTTGGGCTCAAAAGGAGAAAGAGAAGAAGAAGAAGAAGAAGAAGAAGAAGAAGAAGAAGAAGAAGAAGAAGAAGAAGAAGAAGAAGAAGAAGAAGAAGAAGAAGAAGAAGAAAGGAGGAACAGCAAGGAGGAACTTACTAAGATTTTCTCAATAAATTCAAATGGTCAACCCTTCTGCCTACAATGAATTCTTGTGCTTGTGAACTTGTGCTGAAATTCAAAATCTTATTAATAGTAATTAGCTTAGTTGGGTTAATTAAATTGATTTAGAAGGATAATTATGTTTGTGATTTTGGGTGTGTCTGTATGTGAAGTGGGCCCTTCCCTTAGTTTCCACTTTTCCTAATATATCCCTGTCTATATCCAGACATTTGATTTCATTGGCTTGGAAAGGGAATTTCTTAATAAAATGTTCACTATATGTGCAAGACTGCAAGGTTACATAGCTATTCTTTGTGTTTCATAATTTACATGCAAATTGTTCTGTATTTCTGGGCTTCGAGCAGGAAGAACCAAAGAGCTTCCTTTTAATTTTTCTTAGGGCTGGACGTAATAGAAAAGGTTTGGGAACTTCCTTAGTAGAAGGTTTAAGAATAGTCCTGTTATACCAATGAAGGAGTGTCAGAAGTTTCAGCCTAAACACTGAGGGCCCACCATATTTTGATTTTGATTTTATTTGTCTTGTATGCTGCCCACTCCCGAAGGACTCCGGGCGGTTCACAATAGACAAGGGAAAGGGGGAAAACTAGACAAAGACAACACTTTAAAAACAAAACCACAACATTCACAATTTCCGTGGGGCTGGATATTTCACAGCCCCCCTGGCCAGCTGGAGCAGCCAGGACTTGGTGGCTTTGCTGAAGGCCGGGAAGGTAGTAAGGGTCCGGATCTCGACAGGGAGATCATTCCAGAGGGCTGGAGCTGCAACAGAGAAGGCTCTCCCCCGGGGGGTCGCCAGCCGACATTGGCTGGCAGATGGAATCCGGAGGAGACCTAACCTGTGAGATCTAATCGGTCTGAGGGAGGTAATCGGCAGGAGGCGGTCTCTCAGGTACCCAGGTCCGATGCCATGTAGGGATTTATAGATAGCGACCAGCACCTTGAAGCGGATGCGGAGACTAATGGGTAGCCAGTGCAGCTCGCGGAGGATAGGTGTGACGTGGGTGTACCTGGGTGCACCCACAATCGCTCGCGCAGCTGCGTTCTGGACTAACTGGAGTCTTCGAACACTCTTCAAGGGCAGCCCCATGTAGAGCGCATTACAATAATCCAGTCTTGAGGTCACAAGGGCGTGAGTGACTGTCTGAAGGGCCTCCCGATCCAGGTAGGGTCGCAATTGGTGCACCAGGCGAACCTGGGCAAAGGTCCCCCTGGTCACAGCCGACAGGTGGTGTTCTAAAGTCAGCTGGGGATCCAGGAGGACTCCCAAATTGCGAACCCTCTCTGAGGGGCGTATAATTTCACCCCCCAGCCTGAGAGATAGAATAATTGGCCAATCTTTGGGAGGGAACATCAGAAGCCACTCGGTCTTGTCTGGATTGAGTGCCAACTTGTTTGCTCCCATCCAGACCCTAACAGCCTCCAGGCACTGGCACATCACTTCTACTGCTTCGCTGAGTTGGCACGGGGCAGACAGATACAACTGCGTATCGTCTGCGTATTGATGGTACTTAATCCCGTGCGGCGTATGATCTCACCCAGCGGCTTCATGTAGATGTTAAATAGGAGGGGGGACAGGACCGAACCCTGTGGCACCCCGTAATTGAGGGGCCTTGGGGTCGATCTCTGCCCTCTGACCAACACCGACTGCGACCTGTCCGAGAGGTAGGAGGAGAACCACCGAAGAACGGTGCCTCCCACTCCCACCTCTCGCAACCGTCGCAGAAGGATACCATGGTCGATGGTGTCGAAGGCCGCTGAGAGGTCAAGGAGCACAAGGATAGAGGGGTGGCCCCTATCCCTGGCCCGCCAGAGATCATCGATCAGCGCGACCAAAGCAGTTTCCATGCTGTAACCAGGCCTGAAGCCCAACTGAAAGGAGTCTAGATAATATGCAACTTCTTGGGAAGTTGGGAACCTCTTGTGAATTCTTGGGGGGAGAAAAGATCTTCGAGAAGATTATCAGTTATTCCCTCTCCTTATAAATTCAGGTAGTTCTCGAATTTCAGCCATTCATTTAGTGGCCATTCAAAGTTACAACAGCACTAAAAAAAGTGACTTATGACTGTTTTTCACACTTACAAGCATTGCAGTATCCCCATGGTTATGTGATCAAAATTCAAACACTTGGCAACTGGTTCATATTTATGACGGTTGTAGTGTCGCGGGGTCATGAGATCACCATTTGCCACCTTCTGACAAGCAAAGTCAATGGGGAAGCAAGATTCACTTAACAACCGTGTTACTTAGAGACTAACTTGATCCTGCACTTAATAACGGCAGCAAGACTGTTGGTGGTGCAATACTGGAAGAAGGAAGACCTGCCTACAACTCAAGAATGGACATTGAAAGTTACAAATTTAGCCGAGATGGCTAAAATATCAGCATATCTTAAAGATCACTCAAATGAGAGATATAAACGAGACTGGAAAAAATGGATTAACTATATACTAAATTCCAGTTAGCCTGTGCTTAAGATCAGGAATGATTTAAATTGTTTAAAGTTAGCTTAGCAAGAAGAAGCTAAGATCAATGTAGAGATGTTATTAATTTCTTTATTTCTTTTTTTCCCAATAGATTTTAGACTGTGTTTGTTAAAAATCTATACCGTGTACGGGTTCTGGGAAGTCGGGGGGGGAGGAGGTGGGGGGTCAGGGGGAGGGTGGGGGGAGGGAGGGATATATCTTAGGCTAGACACGATGTGTTAGATCTCAATGCAATGTGACTTCACATGTATACTGTTTTTCTTTAATTTTTCTTTAAAAATAGGATAAGCCAAGTATATTAACATATAGTGGAAATACACCAAGGGGAGGATGAGTAGGGAAGAAGATGGGTAGAGAGGGATGGGAAAGAGGGTGGGGGGGGGAAGGCGAAAAGGAAGGGGGGGAGCGGATCTGGAGAGAGGAGTGGTAGAGGGCGAGGGGAAGTAGGGTAGAGGGGGATGATGGAGGGAAGATAGAAAGTTGGAGGGTGGTGGAAGAAAGAGGTGTATGGAGAATGGAAGAGGTATATTGGGCTTTTATTTTCTGGGGCATTGTTGACAAGAGGAATTGATGCAATTATTGTTTAATACTGTATGGTGTATACATGTGAGTGTTTGAAAATGAAAATGAAAATAAAATATACTAAACTTAAAAAACAACAACAACCATGTTACTAACTTAACAAATGTGGCAAAAAGGATTGTAAAATGGGGCAAAATTTACTTAACAAATGTATCACTTAGCAACAGAAATTTTGGGCTTAATTGTGGTAGTTGAGTCCACCTAATAATCACTAATAACTACCTGTACCATTTTGTTTTAATAGCAGGGTTCCCACCCTTTGGAAGCTGATGGAGATTCTTAGAATGTTTAGCATGTGCTTTTGCAAAGCAGCTTCTAGGAAGATGCTTGGCCGTTTACAAAATGATTGCGATAAGGATAGTTACAAAGCTCTAATTTGTTAGAATGCTTCTTGCCATCCTCTGCAGAATCTCTCCACCCTCCCACGCTGCCAGGCAGGTACACAACCTTTTAAACAAAACACTGGGGGCAGAGAAAATTCATTTTTTTTAAAAAAAAATTCTGAGAAAACTCACTTGGACATATTTGGAGGCATTCTGAGGACTATAGGCAATGTTTGGGGACCAGTACTTTACAATTTGCCAGCTTTCGTTTTTCTTTTTTTTTAATTACAAAACTTAAAAGTTGGGAAAGAACTGAGCTTATCCTTTTGTTGAAGTAAATAGGACCTGAGCACCATGCATTAGCCAGCTGTCCTGTGTGCCATCACTTTAACCTTACTAAAGCATATTCAAGTCAGCTGGACCGATTTGGGTTGTTTATGCAACCTTCACATAAGCCTCCTCCAAGAAATATGAGAAGCTGGTTAGGGCTGAGAAAGGGAGTATGAATTTGGGGCAAATGTTTGTTGTATGCCAGTGGGTGGTGTGAAATTTATTTCAGTAGGGCAAAACAGAGTGGGTAGAAGGACATTTGGCTGTGAAATAATTTTCATTTTTCTGGTAAAGTTTCTCTGTGGAAAAGAAAAGATACAGAATAGATTAGGAAAAGTGCCCAAATATTTTATAGTTTGGGAAGTATAGGTAGTCCTTGACTTATGACCACAATTGAGTTCAGGATTTATGTTGCCAAGTGAGAAATTTGTTAAGTGACTTTCCCCCACAGGTGTTAAGTGAATCAATGCCGTTGTTAAGATAGTAATAGAGTTGTTAAGTGCATCTTGCTTCCCCACTGACTTTGCCTGTCAGAAGGTTGCAAAAGGGGAATCACATCATCCCCTCCGGGACGCTGCAACCATCCTAAATATCAACCAGTTGCCAAGCATCTGAATTTTGATCATGTGAACATGGGCATGTTGCAGCGGTCGTAAGTGTGAAAATGGTCATAAGTCACTTTTTTCATTGCCATTGCAACTTTGAATGGTTATTAAACAAACTGTTGTAAGTCGAGGACTATCTGTAATGTTAAGAATTTTAAAATAGGGTCATAGATGGGAAGACAAAATGGTATGCTACAGATGTTTTGGCCTGAAATTTTCAAAACCCTTCAATTGCACATGCTGACTGAGGTTTTCAGGATTTATTTATTTGTTATCAAACTTCTATCCTGCCACTGATAAATGATTCCTAGTAGCTTACACAATACACAACACAAAATTTAAACAACAACAATCGGATTAAAACCAATTACAATCATTACAGGATAAAAATCCTAACCGTAAACCATAAAAAGGAACAAACAAAAGATAACAATAAAGGGAAGCAAAAACAAAAAAACAAACCCTAGATGGTGTCAGATATAAACTTCTAAAAAGTTCTCTACAATACTTCAGTTCTTAACATTTTCCCAAATAAAAAAAAGGAGGGTGATAAGCTGCTCCTGTGGGAGGCAGTCCCTAAATAATCTTGCTGCCAAAAAAAAGCAAGGCCTTTTAAGCTTCATCCCCCAATCCTCTCAGATATATGGGAAGTAAAAAGTAATTTCCCCCTAAATGTTCTAATAGGTTGGGCTGAGACTGGTTAGAGAAGGTGATATCCCAGTGCCAAGCCATAAAGAGCATTATAGGTCAAAACTAGCACCTTAAATGCTACCTGGATATCAACAGATAAATAGTGCAAGGCTCACAGAATTGGAGACGGAAACCAATGGCACATAGGCTGCTACATTCTGGACCAGCTGCAATTCCTGAGTAGCCTAAAAGCACAATGTCATGCAAAATTAATTACAATAGACTAACTGATTGATGGCGAGGGCATGAGTTACTGTAGTTAGGCCCCTCTGTACTAAATCAAGCTACAACTGGTACATCAGCCAAAGAGGAACATTGAGTCCAGAGTTATTCCCAAATTACCAGCCTGCTCTTTCACTGGTAGTGCCTGCCCCTAAAGAAATAATATTAGTGACAACTTAGAACCTCGCGGTACAAACACTAACAGCAGTTTCTGCCTTGTTTTCTCCCTCCCAGGCTTTTACAAGTCTCCAGACAACATGAAAGGATATCAACAACTTCTCCCTTACAGCCCCAAGTCATGATGTACAATTGGGTATGATCAGCATACTGATTCATAGCTAAAATATGGCAAGCCCCAGGCTGGACAAACTGCTATCTCCTTTAAACTGAGCTCAACCCATATAGTACTTCTTTCTTAATAGCAGTATGATGGTGGTTTGCTATTGCCTTCTTCTGGTATTCCCCCACCCACTCAATTTCCCGGTTTACAGCACTGGGGTTTCCTGAGGGTGTCCCATCCAAATATATCCGGTCCTATTTGGCTTTTTCCATACCTGTCATGGTAGGATAACTTATTTTTAAAATAGGCATACCACGGCAAATGTGAACTCATAAATTGAAATCACCTAGTAATTCATATTTCTTTCCCTGAAGCCTTGAGAGCCAATTTGATAATGGTTAAGGTACAAGGCTAGAAACCGACAGATCGTGAGGCATAGTCTAGCCTTAAATGCAAACCAGCTGATGGGCTTCATTCCTCCTAGGGCTTAGAGACAGCCCTAGAAAGGAGGAGGCCATGGGAAGCCATCTTTGAAATGTTGCCAAGGACTTGTCCAGACAGTTACCAAGTGTCAACAAGAAAAAAAATGCTTCAATGGTAGCTTTCCTTCCTTCCTTCTTTCCTTCCTTCCTTCCTTCCTTCCTTCCCTTTCCTTTCTTTCTCTTTTTTCTTTTCCTTCCTTCTTCCTTCCTTCCTTCCTTTCCCCCTTTCAAAATAGAAAAGGGAAGCCGTTTCATTGTTCATTGTGGATTTCTTTCTTCTTTCCTTCCCTCCCTAAAAGGGTTATTCAATGTCTGCTCTGTCCATATTCGAGCATTATCGAGGCCACTGCCTCTTCCCACTGTTTCTTCCCCAGGGAAGCCAGGGGTAGGAAGAGAGAAATCTGGCCTGATAAAGTGTGCCTGTGGTGGCAAGGCAAGGAACCAGGGTGATCTATGATGGGGATCACGCCAGAAGAAAGGTGAGGTAGCGCAATTGGCAGGAGCTGAGTATAAATCCTGGAACTCTGACAGGGCCACAGATGAGCTGCTTAGTTTACGGGATGAGAAAGAGAAGTCGGAGTCCGATTCCAATCTGCCAGCAGGCAGGAGAGCTCCACAGAGAGAAAGAAGGGGAGGACAAGCAGTAGCCAGACACTGAAGTTTCAATGGAAATTGGGAAAAATTGAGTTAACGATGCAAGCTGACAAGTCAGTACTCTTTTTCCCAAAGTCCTCTATCTATCTTAGGGCCTTGGTGGGAGGTGTTTTGAAAAGGATGGGCACTCTTCTCTTCCTGAACCTCTTGATGCACACAGAAGCCTGTATACACACAGACCTCAGGCTCACCAAAAAACAAACAAACAAAAAACCCTCCACTGACAGACTGGGCAAGGAAACATGCAGCCTGAACAGCCTTTAAGGATTAAGGGTGGGAAATGGGAGGGAGGGATCCCTTGCGTCCCATAAGGTTTGTGTTAGGATGCTTGTCTTCTGCAAGTTCATTCTGCAAGTTGACTGGAAGAGTCCTGGATCCAAACAGAAGAAAATTAAAACCACATGTGATATTATATCCACCTGGTTATTTGAGAACCTCACCAAGCCCCAAGAGCCTGTCACTATGTGATTTAGACAAACTTTATGGACTTTGAAATAATTAAATTTATCAGTAAAATAGACCCATCAATTGCTCTGCATGTATGTTTTCAAAAAAAGTGGGTAGAACTCCCCATGGGAGAGGAAATACAGATACCTTAAATACTGCTGGTTTTATCTATAAAGATCCTTGTAGCCTAAGATCTGATTCAGTTCTGGAATTGCTTTTTCCCGAGAAAACCTACCCAAATTTTAAGATCAACTCTTGGTGGCCCTGATGGCCTCTTATATTTGAGCAACTCCTTAGTAGGGAAACCTTTCTTATTACATGTCCATCCTACATAGATCTAGACATGGAAAGGAAGGGAAGGGATTAGAGGTGTATTCAGCAGGTTCTGACCAGTTCTGGAGAATCCGTAGCCGAAATGTTGAATAATTTGGAGAACCGGTAATAAATACCACCTCTGACTGGCCCCGCCCCCATCTATTCTCTGCCTCCCGAGTCCCAACTGATCCGGAGGGAATGGGGATTCTGCAGTAACCTTCCCCTGGAGTGGAGTGGAAATGGGGATTTTACAGTATCTTTTCCCTGCCATGCCCACCGACCCATGCCCACCAAGCCACCCCCACAGAATCAGTAGTAGAAAAAACTGAATCCTACCACTGGAAGAGATAACAAAACACATATACACTTCAAAAAATGAGATTTTCTAGAAACCTTGTAGTGGGCAATACATAAATAGAGAAAAGCATCTAGTAAAAAAAAATATTGTATGATTCTTTTGTTTTATCAACTGTTGTGCTTTTAACTGATATGCCAATATTTCAGTATTGAATAGTTTTTATTATAAGCGTATAATATTTATATTTTGCGTATGTGTACACACACCTACACAATGTTATGTATATGTGACTATAGTACAAGAACCTGGCATCTTTTTCTTTTCTTCTAGGGAAGCTAAAAATACCCTGTACAATGTTTACCTGGAAATAAATTAAGGAAATGAGTTAAACACTATCCTCCTATAAAGTTGCCATGCTGAGACAATCTACTGCACAGCTTTTACAATAAAAAGTCATTTGTTCCATTTCTAACCCATACTCACAGGCCAATTTTTCTCCCCCATTACACATTTAAAACAAATCTCGGGGGGGGGGGGGGTGAAAGCAAACCAGACAATAGTACAATAACAACACGTGAGCTTTGGGGCAAATGGAGCTAAGAACTCTGGATTCACAGGTTACTTTAAGGTGCTACAAAGATTGCACAGCACATTTATTCTTAGTTATTCCATTCCAAAATACAAATGTGAACCATTGACAGAAACAGAACTGATACACCTTAATACGTCTTATAAACGAAAAGTGTGGGTCAAGCACTGGGACATCAACTAAAATCCCATTTTTTGCTATGGGAACTGCCTTCAGGTAGGATGACTGGAAATGGCACCTGGGCAGTCCTGGATAGTAATGGAAGGTGAAAAAAGGAAGGGGGCAGTAAACATATTAGGAACAGAGTATAGTTCAAGTTATATGCCATGTGTATGAAAGTGTGTGTGTGTGTGTGTGTGTGTGAGAGAGAGAGAGAGAGAGAGAGAGAGAGAGAGAGAGAGAGAGAGAGAGAGAGAGAGAGAGAGAGAGAGACAGACAGAGACAGAGAGAGACAGAGAGAGAGAGAGAGAGGGAGAGAGAGATTTTTATGTTTGCACATGCGCATGTGTGTGTCTTACCCACACCTCCCCCAGTGATGTGTCAGAATGATCAAGTACAGGATGCTTGCACCGAAATGGTTTCATCAACTTAGCTCCTTTTTATGAGAAATTTGTTCTGATCGCACTGCTCTCCCTGGCTGCTGTCACCATAACGAATGCCAATGCAGAAAGAATAATCATCACAGTAAGAAAACTTCAAAGCAGAGCAAGAGGCTCCCCTGGGAGAACTGTATGGTGAAGGAATATAAGGAAAGGATCAGAAGATTAAACTGCTTTTGCAGCAACCTCAAAGCTATTCCAAGCTTAAGTACCCAAGTGCCCTATCACTTGACTATCTAGACTTCAAAAATAATAATCAGGGTTGAACTCGTTTTGATTATGTATGGACACCTGTAAAATTCAAGAAAGAATACCTACAGCATGGAGAATATACCCAAACTCTGCTGTTACCCCAGCAGCATATTAGACAGAATGTGAGTTATTCTATCTTGCAGTTGTGTTGGAGAACTGCCATAATGCTCAGCAAGGAACATCAGTGGCTGGTTATTACTGGAGTGATATTCAGTACTTCTGAAACACTTTACATTTGGGAAGGATGCAACTGAACAAGCTTGTGAAAAAGCACAAAGCAATCTTATTACCCAAATGTATTATCACTTTGTTTGGAAAAGACTTTTTATCCTACCTTTTTGACAGCCATGCTTGGTCCTTTCAAACTACCTTTCACACTTACGTGCAAATAATTGGATTGTTTTCAGTCTGCCCAGCCCAAAAGATCCCAGATCTTGAATTTGTGAATACTATTGGCTGATGTTATAGGATTGCTAATTCTTAGAAGTGGGGAGGGGGGGTACAAGCCTTATGGCTAGATTGGGCCAAGACTGTTTACTCATCCAGGCATTTATATCTGGACTTACAATACAATAGCAGAGTTGGAAGGGACCTTGGAGGTCTTCTAGTCCAAGCCCCTGCCTAGGCAGGAAACCCTATACCGTTTCAGACAAATGGCTATCCAACATCTTCTTACAGATTTCCAGTGTTGGGGCATTCACAACTTCTGGAGGCAAGCTGTTCCACTGATTAATTGTTCTCATTGCCAAGAAATTTCTCCTCAGTTCTAAGTTGCTCCTCTGTATAAACTGTCTGCCAAAAATAACATTTATAGACCTCAAATTGGCCTGTAGAAAGAAAAGAATCTACTTCAGCTTCAACCACAACAATACACGAGCACACAACAGATACAAACCTAAGGTAAACTGCTTCAAACTTGATTGCAGAAAATACGACTTCAGCAAGAGAGTGGTCAACACCTGGAATGCTCTACCTGACTCTGTTGTTACATCCCCAAACCCCCGAAACTTTAACCTTAAACTGTCTACCGTGGACCTCACCCCATTCCTAAGAGGTCTGTAAGGGGGCGTGCATAAGCACACCAGCATGCCTAACATCCCTGTCCTAATGTCCCCATTTATTTGTATCCATTTCATGTATTCATAACCAGGTTTACACTTATATATGTTTTCTTAAAATGCTTGACAAATAATAAATAAATAAATAATAAAATAAAATCTCTACAAGGGAACCTGAGAACTTCCATCTCTCATCTAACCACGCAAGTCCTGAACTTCCTGGTTCAGTCAGATCAGGAACGAAGTACAAATCTAGCTCTTTCACAGCTTGATGCTGCCTGGGAGATCTTGGATGTTCAGATTTACTGTTTTCAATGTTCATTTTTAAAGCCTATTTTCTATTCAGAAATAGCTGGAGATTGGAATCCATAAGCTGACATGAGTGATGAGATAGCATGATCTTCAGGTTTCTTACCACTCCAGAAAAAAAGAGACTATTTTTAATTAGGCACCCTGTTGCAGCAGAGGGATTCTCTAACATCAAAGAGGCAATCTATCAAGTCAATTCCCCCCAAATCAGTAAATATTGCTTTATTCCTATTGCTGCTGGAAGGAGTAGGAGAAGCAGCAGCTACCCACTACCACCTTTCCTAGGCAGCTGACACCTTGGCAAAATCCTTGGTTTTCTTGTTAAATTCTTGTTCGTGCTGGAAGAGTGTAAAGCAAGAGCAGCAACACGACAGGAACAGAAAAAGATGAAGTCAGCCTCCCTGGACTGTTTGCACATTTCATGCTACTTTTCACAGTTCTTTGCAGGTATCAGATATTGCAGATTTGCACACTTGCATCCCCCGGCTGCCCTATGCATATTTGCTATGCAAGTCCAGTGACCAGCATCCCTCAGAGAAAACCGGAGAGGCATAGGAATAGCTCTCTGAGCCCAGACATTAAAATATTTATAAATAAAAACTTTTGGATGGTAAGGGCCTTTCTGCACATGCAAAATGTGCTCTCCAAATCATATTGTTGAGAAGGGCAACCTCAACTCTCCTGATGTTGAGGAGTGCTAGCACTGATGATGTTACCTAGTCTGGGCAATAAAACATCCGCAAGAAAACAACCCAGCTCAGAGAACACCAAGGACCTCCTCATTTCAACATGAGCTACAAATATTCTCCTTTACTGATCTCCTGATGTTGCCTTTTTGGATTTCAATTTCAGTTAGCCTTAGCCAGCATGGCCAAAAACCATGGAAGGCAGGAACTGTAGTCCCAACCACATTTGAAGCACTACAATCAGTGGTGGGTTCCTACCAGTTTGGACCGGTTTGGCTGAACCAGTTTGGTAGTGGTTTAGCGACCTGGGTTGCTGGAACCGGCAGCGACCCAGGCCTGCCATGCCCCTGAACCTGCCACCATCTTGATTTTCAGTTCTGCGCATATGCAGAACAATTTTTATTGCACAAATTTATTTTTCCCCATTTTTTTTACATTTTGCACATGCGCAGACCTATTTATGTGCAAATGTGCATGCACCCAGAGCACATCTGTGTATGCACCGAACCGGCAGTAATGCTGGTAGCAACCCACCCTTGACTACAATGTCCCCATCCCTCAAAAGCCAAATATATTCTTGGGGGGGCATGGAATGATAACCACAGCGTACCCCAATAAGCAACTTCATACCATGCAACAGTATTGGGGTTTCTCATAAATGAACATCCATGCTCATTGTCCAGGAAAGGAGGGGGAAACCCTCTATTTCAATCCTGGTTAGAAATTCATCCATAAACTAGCCCTAAAGTCTTATCATCAATAAAGAACATATGTTTCCAACACCCTATAAGCCATCCTCCTTACATTAAGCATATTGGGCCTGTTCTTCACTAAAAATAGGCTTTTGGACAAAAGGAACAGCCGCAGAATTGTCCACTGGTTTTCCCACCTGCTTTTTGAAGCTTCTAGTGCCACTGGTTAATGTGAAAACTTCCCCAATTGCCTTTGAGTTAAAAATATGCCAACAATGAATTTGCATGTCTTTGCCACTTCTGTTTCTACTTATCAATCTTTCTGGCAAAAGCAACAGGGAGAAGTGCTCTGGGATGATATAATGGTGCAACGCAATACAACGTCGTGGGCTTATGAGTAACTAAGACAATCAAGTTTTGTTTTTTAAAAACCTGGCATATATGTCAAAGAAGCATCAAGTCTCCAAATTCTCCCAAGTGAGTATTTGCCATGTTTGTTGTATGGATGCAATTAAAAACATCTAAGTCACCCTGTAAGAAATGTCTCGCAGTAAATGGTTCTCATAGTAACAATGGTTATGTTTTTGAAGCCATTTAAAAAACCAAAGTAAATTAACCTTTTTCCCCCTGCTGTTCAATGATGTTTGATTCTCAGAGATTGCTTGGACAAATCCCTGCAATTTTCTTGGCAGGGTTTTTTCAGAAGTGATTTGCCACTTCCTCCTTTCTAGGGCTGAGAGAAAGTGACTGGCCCAAGGTCACTCAACTGGTTTCGTGCCCAATGGGGGATGGGAACTCTCAGCTTGATGCCTTAACTTGGTCTGTTAATTTGTTTCTCAATTTAACTCAGGGGTGAAATCAACTTACCTTTGCTACCAGTTTGCAAATGTGAGCATGTGTGTGCGCTCTTCACTCACACACACCACCTTCCATGCACGTGCAGAGAGTCAAAACAGGATGTGATGATGTCTGGGCAGGTGGGCGGAGCCTCCCAACGCCACCACTACCAGTTCGCCTGAACCAGATAGAACCAGCTGAATTGCTCCACTGATTTAACTCCTAAATAATATTAAACATATGCCTCTCATGTATGGCTTCTACTGGAATCTTGGTAACATGAATATTTGACATCATGAAGCAGAGCATGTGTCTAACTCTCTTTAAGCTGAGAATTTCAGCCCAAAGCATTCCATCTAGTCCAGTGTTTCTCAACTTCACCATTGCTGGCTGGGGAATTCTGGGAGTTGAATTCCACACCTCTTGAAGTTGCCCAGGTTGAGAAACACTGATCTAGTGCATCTCTAAGCTTGTTAAAATTGGCTGTTTTGAAATCTGCTGTATGTGTATCTTTAAAACTATGGTCCAATATATTGTTGATAGCAGGCTGGATTCATGCATTGTGCTATAAGCTATGGCTTATTTCCATTGCAGTTTATTGAATAGATCGTAATCTGGATCTCACATAATGCTAAACCATAAACAACGTGTTACAGATCACATTGGCTGGATTCACTTTAAGCCAGAAATAAGCAAATCACTTTATAATTAGCATTATCTATGATATAATCTAGGAGAGTCTGGAAACAAATTGAAGCCCATACCCAGTGAATTTTAAAGCCTAATGCAAATTCTGTTTGTCTAATTTAAATCAAACCAGATTAATCCCAATCAAATCCTAAATTCTGTTTCTGTTACTATTGAAGCTAAATGGGTAATTAAGCAACAACCTGAGTGCAAACATTCTTGAAACAAGGTTTTTTTAGAGTAATTAGTAAACAAGCTGAACTCAGTTAAGTTATGCTTCTGTTGCAAGACTACAAGTAAATTAGATTTTTAAATAGCTCTGCAGAAGTCATGCGTGTATACATCCAGTGTAATTAATTCATCCAAAGATCATGGATGTCTCAATGCAGAAAGGCAACAAACAGAAGCTCTGTCAAAGTATCTCATTCCTACTTGGAAAAAAATACAAAAATGTCATGCCTCAAAATTATCCAGATCTTAGTCTCATGTGCAAAACAGAACAACTTTCTGGTCTTAGAAACCCACATATGGCTAGTTTGAAAATTCAGGGATAAAAGCCTGGATATATGCCCCATCTATATAGAAGGTGAACACAGCTGCCAGTTTTTGAGATGTAGAAAACAAGGCTTTTTCACTAATGGCACCTAAATTAAGGCTAAACACCTGTGTATTTTTGAAAGGCAACACATATTGGGCATCAAGATGTCCATTACATTGGCTGTGTCACACACATATTGGTTCCTATGTTTTATGAATAGTGATTCCTCAGAGTTTGCTTTGATGTCACAATGGCAATTTTATCTCGGCTGCCACTGGATTAACTTCTCTGATGTCACAAGGTTAGCTGAAGAACAGCTTAGTGCTTTTTTAAAAAAAAACCTGGGGCTGCCTTATCTTTTTCATATTTATCATAATCCTCTTATTAAAATTTTAAATCTCTGGGATCTCTGGTGCCTGCTTTCTACAACCTATCATTCCGTTGGCCCTAAACTCATTGTTAAATCCCATCTGCTGTAATGTGTTTCTAAAGATGTTCTCTGACTTAGCAGAAACATTTTTAGCCAGGTAAGAGGAACAAGAATCCTTTGTTATGCATGTGCAATCAGACTTGGAAGGTCTGATCTGTATTAAAATAGCTGAGCACTTTCATCAATCTAGCAGCTTCTAGTTTTTAGACACTGTTAGGAAGCAGAAGACTCTCTAGGGCAGTGAGCGCGAACCTTTTCAGCACCGAACGCATGCACATGCACACTTCGTAGCACCAGAAACATGTGTGCACCGGCCACCTGGTCTTCGGATTTCTGGAACACGCATGCGCACCAGCCAGATGGTCTTTGTGTGCCCTGGAGCGCCAGAAACTAGAAGACCAGGTGGCCAGCGTGCATGCACATGCCAGAAACCCAAACAGCAGCTGGTGATGGTCCGCTTGCCCACAGAGAGGGCTCTGCGTGCTACCTCTGGCATGCCATAGGTTCACCATCACGACTCTGGGGTCAACTCTCAAAACCCTGCAGTTTTACCTGTGTTTATTGCAATTACAACTGAGGCTGAATTTGAACCTGCTCATAAGTCCCACATCTTAACCACTCCATCACTTTGGTTCTTGAGAGAGTTTCCCGAAAGACAGTCACATTAGTCTGTTGCAAGGAAAAGAAAGGAATCTCACAGGCATTAAAGGCTAGGAGTGATATTATGGGAATAAACTTTCATAAACAGTTTTGTTTATCTTCAAAATGTCACCATCAGACTTTTTGCTGTCAGGAGATCATAGGTTTTATGTATATCGTACCACACTGTCTCGCCTTGCTTACTTTTCATAGCGCTATGTTTGCTGAACCATTTTTAGTAAGTTTCTACAAAAAGCAAGCAACAAGGCTGTGATATGGGGAGGGAGAAGGAATTAGGTCTCCTCTGAGGGTTGTACCACTGGAGGAAAAAAAAAACCTGCAACCTATAATCTAGCTTCGGTAATTAAATGTCTGCGAGAAAACAATCAAGCTCAGAAAGCACCAAGGATTCTTCATTTCAACCCTGAGCTACAAATATTCTCCTCTATTGGTACCTATAATCCTACTTGGAAAAAGAGCATCACATTGAAAGAGTTAACCCCAATCAATTCCCACATGGGATATGTAGTCTGGTCCTGAAGCAGTGGTGAAATTCAAGGTTTTTTTTTTTTTTTTACTAACAGTTCTGTGTGTGTGGCTTGGTGGGCCTGGCAAGGCAAGGATACTGCAGACTCCCCATTCCCTCCCCTCTCCAGGGGAAGGATACTGCAGAATCCCCATTCCCTCCCCACTCCAGGGGAAGGATACTGCAAAATCTCCATTCCCTCCCCACTCCAGGGGAAGGATACTGCAGAATCCCTATTCCCTCCCCTCTCCAGGGGAAGGATACTGCAAAATCTCCATTCCCTCCCCTCTCCAGGGGAAGGATACTGCAAAATCTCCATTCCCTCCCCTCTCCAGGGGAAGGATACTGCAGAATCCCCATTCCCTCCCCACTCCAGGGGAAGGATACTGCAAAATCTCCATTCCCTCCCCTCTCCAGGGGAAGGATACTGCAAAATCTCCATTCCCTCCCCTCTCCAGGGGAAGGATACTGCAGAATCCCCATTCCCTCCCCACTCCAGGGGAAGGATACTGCAAAATCTCCATTCCCTCCCCTCTCCAGGGGAAGGATACTGCAAAATCTCCATTCCCTCCCCTCTCCAGGGGAAGGATACTGCAGAATCCCCATTCCCTCCCCACTCCAGGGGAAGGATACTGCAGAATCCCCATTCCCTCCCCACTCCAGGGGAAGGATACTACAGAATCCCCATTCCCTCCCCACTCCAGGGGAAGGATACTGCAGAATCCCCATTCCCTCCCCACTCCAGGGGAAGGATACTGCAAAATCTCCATTCCCTCCCCTCTCCAGGGGAAGGATACTGCAGAATCCCCATTCCCTCCCCACTCCAGGGGAAGGATACTGCAAAATCTCCATTCCCTCCCCTCTCCAGGGGAAGGATACTGCAAAATCTCCATTCCCTCTCCACTCCAGGGGAAGGATACTGCAGAATCCCCATTCCCTCCCCACTCCAGGGGAAGGATACTGCAGAATCCCCATTCCCTCCCCACTCCAGGGGAAGGATACTGCAGAATCCCCATTCCCTCCCCACTCCCTCCCCTCTCCAGGGGAAGGATACTGCAGAATCCCCATTCCCTTCCCACTCCAGGGGAAGGATACTGCAGAATCCCCATTCCCTCCCCACTCCAGGGGAAGGATACTGCAAAATCTCCATTCCCTCCCCTCTCCAGGGGAAGGATACTGCAAAATCTCCATTCCCTCTCCACTCCAGGGGAAGGATACTGCAGAATCCCCATTCCCTCCCCACTCCCTCCCCTCTCCAGGGGAAGGATACTGCAGAATCCCCATTCCCTTCCCACTCCAGGGGAAGGATACTGCAGAATCCCCATTCCCTCCCCACTCCAGGGGAAGGATACTGCAAAATCTCCATTCCCTCCCCTCTCCAGGGGAAGGATACTGCAAAATCTCCATTCCCTCTCCACTCCAGGGGAAGGATACTGCAGAATCCCCATTCCCTCCCCACTCCAGGGGAAGATACTACAGAATCCCCATTCCCTCCCCACTCCAGGGGAAGGATACTGCAGAATCCCCATTCCCTCCCCACTCCAGGGGAAGGATACTACAGAATCCCCATTCCCTCCCCACTCCAGGGGAAGGATACTGCAGAATCCCCATTCCCTCCCCACTCCAGGGGAAGGATACTGCAAAATCTCCATTCCCTCCCCTCTCCAGGGGAAGGATACTGCAGAATCCCCATTCCCTCCCCACTCCAGGGGAAGGATACTGCAAAATCTCCATTCCCTCCCCTCTCCAGGGGAAGGATACTGCAAAATCTCCATTCCCTCTCCACTCCAGGGGAAGGATACTGCAGAATCCCCATTCCCTCCCCACTCCAGGGGAAGGATACTGCAGAATCCCCATTCCCTCCCCACTCCAGGGGAAGGATACTGCAGAATCCCCACTCCCTCCCCACTCCCTCCCCTCTCCAGGGGAAGGATACTGCAGAATCCCCATTCCCTTCCCACTCCAGGGGAAGGATACTGCAGAATCCCCATTCCCTCCCCACTCCAGGGGAAGGATACTGCAAAATCTCCATTCCCTCCCCTCTCCAGGGGAAGGATACTGCAAAATCTCCATTCCCTCTCCACTCCAGGGGAAGGATACTGCAGAATCCCCATTCCCTCCCCACTCCAGGGGAAGGATACTGCAGAATCCCCATTCCCTCCCCACTCCCTCCCCTCTCCAGGGGAAGGATACTGCAGAATCCCCATTCCCTTCCCACTCCAGGGGAAGGATACTGCAGAATCCCCATTCCCTCCCCACTCCAGGGGAAGGATACTGCAAAATCTCCATTCCCTCCTCTCTCCAGGGGAAGGATACTGCAGAATCCCCATTTCCTCCCCTCTCCAGGGGAAGGATACTGCAGAATCCCCATTCCCTCCCCTCTCCAGGGGAAGGATACTGCAGAATCCCCATTCCCTCCCCTCTCCAGGGGAAGGATACTGCAAAATCTCCATTCCCTCCCCTCTCCAGGGGAAGGATACTGCAGAATCCCCATTCCCTTCCCACTCCAGGGGAAGGATACTGCAGAATCCCCATTCCCTCCCCTCTCCAGGGGAAGGATACTGCAGAATCCCCATTCCCTTCCCACTCCAGGGGAAGAATACTGCAGAATCCCCATTCCCTCCCCTCTCCAGGGGAAGAATACTGCAGAATCCCCATTCCCTCCCCTCTCCAGGGGAAGGATACTGCAGAATCCCCATTCCCTCCCCACTCCAGGGGAAGGATACTGCAAAATCTCCATTCCCTCCCCTCTCCAGGGCAAGGATACCTGTGGATTCTCCAGAACCTGTGAGAAATTGCTGAATTTCACCCCTGTCTTGAAGGGTTATCATTCAACAGGGAAGACCAAAAGGGCCACTGGGTTAGAGAAAAGGATTGCACAGGCTATGTGATCAAGAGGTGACTGTAACACTACTGCTCTGATCTCCAATGCTGCAAAAATGAAGCACACACACAAAAAGAACAAACAACAACAACAAAAATCCCATCCATTTTACAGACTCTTGTCAATTGTATCACAATACATCACTTGCTGTACCAATAAAGTATCAGTGAAGTACACCACTTTATTCCCACACTTTGCCCTTCCTGACTCCTAAAACAACAACAAAAAAAGAAAGAAAATAGCAGAAAGGAGTGCTCAGCCAATTTCTAGGCAGGACCAGAATTCATAATAGTTAGGGCTTGGGGTGCATGCAGCTCATGCCAATTGCGGCTGCCACGAATGTTTTAGGACTAACTAAGAGGAGAAAAACAGAGAGCACAGGAAAGATTGGAGTATTGATCTTGGAACTCACTGCCTAAATTGGAAGCTCAGCTGTGTCTGGATGAGGGAAGGGAAGTGGACCAGTGGCACCGTCTGACTATTGAACAGGAAAAGTCATTGATTGGTGTTCCAAGTCTCTTGGCAGGCATCACAGGGAAAGAAACCAGAGGGGGAATTAGTAGAAAGCTGGAGGTATAAATTCTGAAGTCATGGCCAAAGGGATGCACACACACACCCCTCCTTGGAACCCGAAAAAGGTGCATAGAAGCTGAATTGATGGAGGAGGATAGAAAATTAAATTCCTGAGAGAAGAATGTTGCCTGCCCTTCAAAGTTAACCTTCAAAAAGGTCTTCATGGGCTAGTTCCACTCTATCTTTCTGTCCTTAGCTCATAAATGTTCCTCCCTGTGACCTTTGCTCTGGCAATTCTATTCTTCTTAGCCATCTGAAGGTCTCCTGTCATCTTAAACTATTTTTCCTGTCCTGCCTGGCCAATAGCCTCCTCCCTCCCTTCTTCAAATACTTCATAAAATTGACAATTTTCAAGAAGCTTCTGACTCTCCATCATTATTCCTATGGGGTACCTGGGTTGAAGTACATACTGTATAATGTGTTCTTGCATTAATCTGGTTGCAGTATTCTCATGCCATGGTTGCCCAGCTAGATTTTCAGCTTATTGGAGTAGGGATTTTGGTGGGTTTGCGTATAAAACAAAGAGAAATATTTATTTCTGTCTTTCTTTCGACCCCAATTAGACCTTGCCTTAGCATTAAAAGTCCCGTACACTGAATTTTTTTGGGGAGAGAAATATTATTAGTGCCTGCCATAGTTAAAGTAACCCACTTTAAATCACTTTAAGGCAACCAATCATTCCATAGGATGATCTGCGTACATGATCTGCATACACAATTTGCAGCTTGCTAAACCACATCTGGGAATGATTGAAGGTTGTAACATGCATTTCTTTTTCACATCTTTCCCTTGCCTTTTCCATTTTTTCAGTTTAAATAAACTGCTGCTAGCTATTACTTTCAAAATAGAGAACATTGGTTTAGGGAGTTTTACTTTAAAGGTCCTGGGTGATAATTTAAGACTAAATCTCAATTTGCCATTCTGGATGTAGCAGCTACAATTTAATTAAACAGAATATAAGCAGAGAAGAAGGGAGGGATGAGAGAAGATTATACAGTGACATCACTAGTTCTTGGCTGCCAAACTATGATTTAGCAAACCAAAAATTGAATGCCATATGTTGCAAATCATTTCCCAGCTATAACTAGAAACCATAGTATTCCTTTGGATCTCATTCAAGCTATAAAAAGCCAATTAAGGAAGGAAGGAAGGAAGGAAGGAAGGAAGGAAGGATCCTGAGTAAGAGAATAGACCAGTGATGGGCAACCTTTTTGGCGTGGTGTGTCAAAAATCGGCAAAAAATCGAGCATAACTCGCGTTGTGTGTCACTTCGACAAAAACATAATTTTGCGCAATTTATAGTTTAAACTACAAAAATATATAATTGCAATATAATTGTATTTAATAAACCAAAAACAAATTATTTAACATAGCTGCTTAGTAACTTCTTTGTTCATCAGTCGATTTCGTATGTTGCCCTTGATATTATTATCAGTATCACTTACCAACGGTCCTGCTTAGCAACCAAAATGTTGGCTCAGAAACTCTGGCATTGAAGCGTGCAAGTCTTAAAGCTGTCAAGTTACAAGACCCTTGCACCCCTAACCCTTTAGGAAAAAAAACCCAGGGGTCTTCAAACCTGACAGCTTTAAGCCTTGTGGACTTCAACTCTTCAACTAAAAGAGAGACTGATAAATATTAAAAAAAATAAAACCAAAAAGCAGCTACTGCAGTGGCTTAGAATTTTACTCAATTACTGTTGAGCCCATGGAAAGTTCTGCAGCCCCAGGAGCAAAGGAAGGGGGACGGAGAGAGAGAGATTGGCTGTTTGGGGTGCTTGAAACCACCTGGCCCTCCCCAAAGGAAACCCTCATTTGCAGGATGAGCCTCGACTGGCTCTGCCCAGCGGGGTTACCCCAAGCGCCATTGGGCAGCGACGGATGCTTATCCTTTTTCCTTCGGCTGCTTCAGCTGGGACTTCAGACACCCCAAGGGAGGGACTTTATCGGGCCTCCCCCTCCCCACCCTTTGAATGAAGGTGTGATATGGCTCCTCCATCCCTGCTCTTTAACCCAGCCAGAATTACAGGAGGGCTGCCCCCGTTCTGCTTTCCGGGGTGGATCTTAGCCGAGGGACACCAAGACCCCAGAATGGGTGGGGGGTGGGGGAAGAGCTTCTTGACGGAGGCCACGATCGACTTTTGGAAGTTGTGTTTTCGTAAAATAAGATTAACCTTTGGATGTGTTTGTTCCGCTCGGCCAGCGGCGTTTTCTCCCACTTAATCCCGGCGGATCCTGATATCTGAGCTGGAAAACTGCAACCCCCGGAAATGATGACGCCCCGCTGAGTAGCTGGGACTTGCAGAAAAAGGCTGCAGAGAGAGAAGCGTTCGATCCGTAATCCGTCTGTGGGGGGCGCTGGGGACAGGCCGGGCCCCTTCTTCCCACCTCTATCCCCCCCCCACTCTTGAGGGACAAGCCCTTTCCCCTGTCCCAATGGTGGAATTTGAGGCTACCTCTGCTTTCCCTCTCCCTCCCTCAGTTGTGCAGCAGCGGCAGCGGCAGCTCTCAGCCTGGGCGGCAGCGTCATGCAGGCTGTGGAAGGAGAGGGAGGAGGAGGGAACCAAAGAGAGCTTTTACCGAGTCTGCGCCCCACAGCCAGGACCGTCCTGGCGCCTCAAGCCGCGTTTCTTCCTGCAAAGCCCTTCTGGCGTCAAGCGGAACTCTCGGGTTGCCCGAAGGGCTTTGCAGGAAGAAACGCAGCTTGAGGCGCAAGGACGATCCTGGCTGTGGGGCGCAGACTCGGTAAAAGCCTCTCTTTGGTTGGTTCCCTCCTCCTCCTTCCACAGCCTGTGTGACGCTGCCGCCCAGGCTGAGAGCTGCCGCTGAAACAAGTTTGGGGAGCATGTGCGTGTCACCCGAAATGGCTACGCGTGTCAGCACTGACACGCGTGTCATAGGTTCGCCATCACTGGAATAGACTATGACAATCAGTTTTGGAATACGTGCCAAATGCATTTTTTATTTTTGTATATACTGAGATTCAATTGCACAGTAATGTAACAAAATGAAGCTTCTAAAAATGAAAGCATTTTTAGAAGCTAAATAATTTGACATTTTTCCAACAAGGTGTTTTCCTACATTAAAATACAACTCCCATGTTCCTCAGCCTGCTTATCAATTGACAATATTGATCAGGAATTATTGCACAATACAGGAAGCAACAAACCCACAAGCAGAAGGATACTGCTTGGGCAAGAAAGGGTGGAAATATTAATTAGTCAACCATGTTTACTACTTGGAGTTTCTTTTTCACAGGGGTATGGCAATTTGCATTGAATGAAGGCCAAACTAGGAATATGTCTAACCTTGTACAAATAAGATTTAGAAATATTAAAACATAAAATAAGATTATTTCTGTTTTTAAGCAATAGCTTTATTCAATATTACAATAGTAAAAATTAATACAAACAAAAAAGATAGAATAAAAATAAAAAGTGTCATAAAGAAAACATGGGGAAAAAAATAAAGAAAAAAGAAATATAGTAAGAAAAAGAAAAGAAATATTTAAAGAAGATATTCCCCCTTCATCATAACAAGTATAAACAAAGTTCATCTTCTCTTAAAATATAACAAGTCTCTTCTTCCCATATTCCATCTCTTATCTACAAATAGATCCTTAAACCCTATCCTTACAGTTTTGGTGTCAGCAAAAGTCCAAAATTGGCAAATTAAAAACCTGTGGACTTCAATTCCCAGAATCCCACAGCCAGCCATGCTTTTCTGGGATTCTGGGAGTTCACAGGTTTTAAACTTGCCAAGGTTGATCATCCCTGCATTAGATAACAACATATCTATTTTAAGCTTGATCAAATAAGCCAGCTTTATATTCTTTCCCTTACTTCTAATAATCTTAATCTTTAGTCCTTTCAAATAATGTCATGGAACTTGATTTCTTTTCATGTTTTTCTTTGTGTCTTCTAACAAGACTATTCTGCTTTTTTAAAAAAGAAATTATTTTAAAAACAGATTGGAAAAGGTAGAACGGAACAAGTAGAAACTGCAAATGAGCAACATTTCCTAGCCAACTGGAATATCCTCCCAATCATTGTCAACACAGAAAAGAATTTGTCAGAACAGGGATATTATGAAATCTTAGTATCGTTTGGCTATACATTAACCCATGTTCAGAAAGTTTCCTTCAATCATGAAACCCAGGAGATTCTCTCTCGCCATGGAAAGCTTGTTTTGCAAAGCAAAGAAACTTTCAAGGGGAAAAAATGCTAATAGGACCCAGAAAGAAGAAAATTGCCTGTCATGGATATCTCACTCTCCTTGTTTGAGTGCTGCATCATAAAAGTTCCACAGCAGGCAATCACATGGTAACACCATTCCCAGAACCTTTGAAAAGAATAGGATAAAGTACCCCTATGTAATTTTTACATGACATTAAGTTATTTGTCATGGTACGAGGACTAGACAAATGTATTTGTAGACCAGCAACTGTCCAAGATATTCAGGAGGCAGTAAATTAATTAAATTTTACAATGACTGTCAGATTTCAGCAGCCCGAAAGCAAGTAATTTCAGAAAAGTACTATAATTTTTTTTAAAAGCAGTTTGTATAACCTCTCTATCTGAAACCCAGGTATTTTTATAGACATCATAAAACACAAATATTTAATGTCAAAACATTAACTGTTCCTTTTTGTTACCTACTGCTAGCCAGCTTTTAAGTTCCAAGCGTGCATCAATTTTTTGTTCCTGTTTTATTGCTTTATCTTCACAAGAAAATAAATAAATTATCTTTGGGGGGGGATGCTTCATTTTGCTTGCTAAGTGTTTGATATTCCTTATGTACTGGATTAGGGAGACACCCCCCCCCCCCCGACAAAATTTAGAAACTGAAAGCAGGAGCTATCAGTAAGAAATTTTTTAAAACAGCAGACCTCCACAGGCAGAGAATGCGAACAGTAGGAATTGCTTTCTGGTTCTCTCCCTGTGTAAGTACAGATGACCTCAGAATATAAGTCTAAAGAAATAAACGTGCCATCTTTGAACCTTTGCTTGTCAATAGCACTGTAAAGGGCCAGAACAGGGATCGCAAAAATATATGTTCAAGAGAAAGTCCTGCAACCGTGGCCATAACTCATCTTGGCAAAAGGGGAATGAGGTAGAAACTGAACACCATCCTTTAGAAGCTGAAAAATGATCCATTGGTCTGGTTCTCTGCCCAGACCCCTTATGATAAGGTCCTGTTGAGAGGGTCCTTTCCTAGGCAAGATTAGGATAATGACTCCAAATTTATATCAGCAACCTAAGTTTTCAAAGAGCACTGATGGACATGCAGCTCAAGCTTTGAGCTTTGTCTCAATGCTTTGAGACAGAAGTTGCTTCTTTTTTTTATAAAAAGTTTTTATTTTTATTTTCTCACATATAGTTACAGGTATTCATTCATATAGTTATTGCTCTTATTTATCTTTATCACTTTTACATGTTTGTTTTTCCATATAAAAAGTTAAAATATACATCCCAGGTTGCTTTTCTTACCATCCCATACACTACCCTGTGTTTTTTTTTCACCCTCCCCCCTTCTCTACTTTCTTCCTTCCTCTTCTCCTTTCCTTCTCCTACTTCCCTTACCTCTCCCCTATTCCTCTCTTCCTCTTCCCCCTCCTACCCACTCCCCTTCTCTTTCTATCCCTTCCCTCCCTCCTCTCCTTTCCTCTTTTTTCCTTCTCTCCCTTTTCCTCTCTTCTCCTCTTCTCCTCTCCTACTCTCTTCCTTTCCTTTTCTGTTGTTGTGGTTATCTCTTTTCAGCTCTGAACTGGTATATTTTTGGGATGGTATTCCCGCAAACCCTGTTATAATTTTATACTTATCCTCTCCTATTCCCTTTTCTTCATTATTATATCTTAACTATTTTTTATTCAATATCTCATTCTTGAACATATCCTTATACATTAATATTTTCTTTTCTATTTTCCCCTTCCCCCCCTTTTTTTCCATTCAATAATGTCTCAACTGGGTTCTATCTTTCTCTCTTGCTTTCTAGAAAACTTGTTTCTGACTGAGTAAGAAGGCAGTACTATCAAAATGGGCTGTCACTTTGGGAAACTAGGAAGCCAAGGAACCCAAACCTGACCCTTTGTTTACTTCCAACAAATGATGGTGGTAGAGTAAATATTAACTGAAGTGTCCATTCTTATAACCTAATCCTGAACTTTTCAGCTGTTTCTGTAGACTGTTGGGTTGTTTTTTTTTGAGTTATGGGGAAATAAGAATGATTGCTAGAGAGAGGGAAGGGAGGATAGGAGTCCTAGCGTTGTAGTTGTAGTGGAACAGGACATTGTGGCATTGGTTGTCTTTGCGTTGTTTTAAAATTGTGATCCAACCATGAAAGCCATGGTATCTGTAACCTTTCAACAAAAGGATTCTGCTTCTCAAAGCCAAATCATTATTTGGGAAAATAGTGCTTACACAGGACATGATTCTGAATGAATAACAGAATATTTTAAGAACATGACCTGTGAAATATATAGGCTTGAACCGGCCTTTCCATTAGGTAAGAGTTAATCCATGCTTTTCAACATTTTTACCCCTGAATACAATAGCAAAGCTGAGAACTATCTGGCTTTGGAATTTTAAAAAGGAATCTGCAACAAAAATTTTCACAATTCCAAATAACCAACTTGCTCTATTCCTTCTTTCCTTCTATTTTGCTCCAACTTCTCCATTCCCATTTTTCTTTTTCACCACATCTACACATATCCTCGATTCTTATTCTGTACATCCCAATTATATCTGACAAGTTTCTATTTTTTGGTACTGCCCTGTTTTTCTAATCTGTATATTTCTCTCTCCCACTCTCCATACATTACTGCTCAGGTTCTCTCTCTCCATCACAAAATTCTGCTCTGTAAGTAAGCCCAAGGCAGTTCAGCAGTTGCTGGATCCTAAAAACAGTTCCTTCTCAATTGCTCTTGATTGCAAAACTTGTTTTTATACTGTGAATCATTTTGGGGAAGCAAGAAGCTTCCACTTAGTTTATCTCTGGGGCAGATTCCAGCCCCAGAGTTCTCAAGTGATAATTCTGCATTGTGGTTATTGTTCAATGCCTTTTGATTCTATGAAGGTCAAACCCCAATCCTGAACATTTTATTCAGTTCTGGGCACTAGACTTTATAAGAAGGATTCGTTCAGACATGTCGGGGCAGATTCAGAGAAGAGCAACCGAGTTGTCTAATAGTAAAGGTAAAAGGTAAAGGTTCCCCTCGCACATATGTGCTAGTTGTTCCTGACACTAGGGGGCGGTGCTCATCTCCATTTCAAAGGCAAAGAGTCAGCGCTATCTGAAGACGTCTCTGTGGTCATGTGGCTAGCATGACTAAACGCTGAAGGTGCCCGGAACGCTGTTACCTTCCCACCAAAGGTGGTCCCTATTTTTCTACTTGCATTGTTACATGCTTTTGAACTGCTAGGTTGGCAGAAGCTGGGACAAGTAACGGGAGCTCACTCCATTACGTGGCACTAGGCATTGTGAAATGGAGAGGGAGGGTATATATTAGCAATTTTCAAGCATCTCAAAAAGATGTTTCACAAGTGATTGCTTTCATCTGAGAAGATAGGATGCAGTAAGCTGGATTTATGTTACAGGCAGAATTTGGTTGACTATAAGGAAAAAAAAGTGCTATTTATAAGAGTAATTATGGAACCATTTCACCAATGAGGCAGCAAGTCCCTATACGGGATGTATTCAAGGAGAAGCTGGCAGCCATATACAACGGATGCTATATTTTGGGTATCGGCAGAGTAGAGGAGCTTGGACTGCACACCTTAAAGAGCCCCATTCAATTCTATGATTCTTTAAAGCATTCAGAGTAAAACAAAAACCAAACAGAATTAATTCCCAAGAATTAACTAACTAATGAGGAAGGAAAGAAGTCCTTGCAGATTTTTACTCCACTAGTCATAATCCACTATAGAGGGTGGCGCTCATCTCCATTTCAAGGGCTGTTGAGCCAGGGCTGTCCGAAGACATTTCCACAGCCATATGACCAGCATGGGCATGATGATGGCTCAGTGGTTAAAACACTGGCCTTGTCGGCTGGAAAGTCAACAGCCCAGGTTCAAGACCTGAGTATTGTGTGATGAGGTGAGTACCCATCCTGCCAACCTAGTAGTTTGAAAGCATGCAAATGCGAGTAGGTAAATACATACCATGTTTTCCCGAAAATAAGACAGGGTCTTATTTTCTTTTGACCCCCAAAATAAGCACTTGGCCTTATTTTTGGGGAGATCTTATTGTTTTTGAGGTGCAGGAGGCAGCGAGCGTGGTCATCTCATGGCTGCTGCTGTGTTGCAATATTTTCAGAGAGGGCTTATTTTAGTCCATGTGCCCAAAAGCCTGATTGGACTTATTATCCAGGGAGGTCTTATTTTTGGGGAAACGGGGTACCTACTTTGGTAGAGAGGAAATAGCTAATGACGAAAGGGGACTATTTATTCTTTAGTTAAAGGGGGAGGCATAGCACAGAAAAATCCTCCTTAGCTGTCATCCACTCATAGAACCTCCACCCCTCTAACAGAGTATAAAAAATGTAAGTGAAATGCCATTAAAAAAATGAAGTCAGTGCAAACAAAATGATGATATAATGCTTAGCCTTTATGGCTTCACAGAATTAAAGATAAATATTTTTTTTTTAAATCCTTAGATCCAACACATCCTGAGGCCACTTAATAAGGATTAAGCCACCTCAATGTCTTTTTCTTCTTTTCTCTAGTGTTAACTGGAGAAAGAAAATGGGAAATTGGCAGTGGTGTGTGGGAGTGGAATGACCTGCTTGGGTTCTTTTATACTGTCCTGGAGGAGGGCAGAGCTGGCTGGCAGAAACGTAGAACATTGTGTTTCAAACCTTCCATGTTCCCTCTGATCTTGAATTCAAATGACCGGTTACTTATCCATTTGGAAATGAAAGGCAACTACTGAAAAAGAAGACTGTGGCTGATATACCTCAGCATAGAACTTTGAAAATTAGAAGAGGGGGGGGGAAAAACACCACAGGAACTACGAGTCTTAAGGATCTGGAAATTATAGGTTCACTGTGAACATCAAACTTCAGTTTTTGTTATTACTCACTGTATTAGGTGACACACGCTGCCCAATCACAGGCAGAGGAAAACTGCCTTTTGCTATTCTTTTCTATGGATAGTTTGCATCTGAAAATGGACTCTAAAGTACCAAAAGAAAGGGTACTTCTGCCTCTTCTACCTAGCCCTCCCCCTTTCCCACAATCCTATATACCTCAAACTGTTCAGCTACCGTATCTTCCCACTAGTCATGATCAGAATAGGAGGAGAATGTGAGATGGGAAGATATTGTATTAGCTTTTCTTTTCCCCACGATCTCCTAATAAGGATAAGTGGTGCAGTAGAACAGGCAGAGGGAATCTAGGAAAGGACCACAGATGATGATGATGATGATGATGATGATGATGATGATGATGATGATGATGATGATGATGATGCAGCTTGAAGTGTCCTGCAGGCCTCATCCTGCCTCCAGGACTAGCTGTCCCTACCTCCTAAGGACCAGAGGTGGTATTCAGCAGGTTCTCACTAATTCTAGAGAACCGGTAGCGAAAATTTTGAGTAGTTTGGAGAACCTGCTCATGGTTCCTGCAACCCCCATCTATTCTCTGCCTCCTGAGTCCCAGCTGATTGGGAGGAAATGGGGATTTTGCAGTAACCTTCCCCTGGAGTGGGGAGGGAATGGGGATTTTACAGTGTCCTTCCCCTGCCAAGCCCACTAAGCCAAGTCCACCAAGCCATGCCACGTCCACAGAACTGGTAGTAAAAAAAATTGAATCCCATCACTGCTAAGGACCTCACTTTCCTCATATACAATGGAAGCTGCCAAATAGACTACAATAGAAAACAAAGTACCCAATGAATATTCAGAGAGAGAGAGAGAGAGAGCGGGAGAACGAACACACACAGCAAGAAAGTTGGCCTAATCTGTGCATTCTCAGCAGTGGTGGGTTTTTATTACCGGTTCGCTTGTGTGCGCGGAAGCATCTGGACGGACAGGTGGAGCCTCCCGCTGCCGCCACTACCAGTTTGCCTGATCCGGGCCGAACCGGGAGCAACCCACCTCCGATTCCCAGTGTTTCCCTCAATTACTTTTCCCAAAGTGAACACAACCTAGGAAGATGCAATTTACCACTCTAAATCTAAAAAAACAGGTATTGAAACCTATGAAGTAAATCTATAGTTGAGATACAGAATATTAAATATCAGGCAAGAAGTTCAGTGATGCTGCATAACCTCTCTCGCGTACTCAGTGATATAGATGTAGCAGATAGAGGGATGAGATGACTAGCTTTATAAAAGACAAAAAGACCTGGAGGGAGCAAAAAGGATATTATTTCCTATTTTCCTCCATTCTCCCAGAAAGGAACAGATATCAAGCATCATTTTTGTGGGACCACTTAATCAAACTCACATCAGCCCTATCTTCTTCCATTACCCTGCCTACCCCCTTCCCTTCACTTTCGATTGAACCACACTGTTTGCCATCAGTACTTCTGATGCCAGACTTCCAGAGGTCAGCTGCAGTGTGTGAGAAAATGTTTTTCTCTTGTTTGTTTTAGGCCACCTACTCGTCATTTTCGTTGGGCACTTTCCAACTCAGGTATACCATGGCAGGAGAAAAATGAGCTTCCTAATCACTTCTCATTTCCTTATAATTTTAATCAGATTTATTATTTGGGAGGGGAAAAAATCCTAATCCCCAAAACACTATTCTATACTTACAATCCTATAAAACAGGAATGGGTAATTTATAGTCTACAGCTGATACAGCATCCCAATTTCGGTCATGCTGGCCAATCAGGGTAGCAAAATTATCAGTTGCTTGTGGTACAATTAGCAGAACATAAGAAGGCTTCTTGGGTTAAACCCAAGTTGATATAGCCTCACACAGCCTTTCATAGGGGCCAATCAATTGTTTCTGGGAAACCACTCTCTCCTGCTCATGGCTCCTGCAACTGTTAACCAGAGGTACAGGTGCATCCTGCCTGCAACGCAAATACTAGTGTAAAGTAATCTTACTTAATAATTTTTAGCATTTCATCATCATAAGCCTTGCTTTTCTTGGTAACCGATTATAATGAGCAGATTGTCAGATTTCCTTTTTACTTAATCTGTTACTCAGTTCTGCATGTGCCTATAACGTTAGAACCTCTTTGTTTGCATTTAGCAACATTCTGTAAGAGATAAAAAGGCCTTCCTGAAATTTTTCACAGCCTAATTTGGATACAATTGTTTCAGTTTGTCATCCATAAATCAATCAAGTTCAATCAATCAAAGGGATTAAATTAAGGCCCAAGATTTCCCCACTTTTTATCTGAAGGCAATTTAACGGTATACTGATTGTTGCCAATGAAATATCATGGATTGTTTAGTCATTGGGGCATGAACAGTGGTATGCAATCTATATTAGGTAGCCATTTACAATTAGTATGTTTCAACAGAGACGACAAGAGTTCTGATAGTTTTGGGTAGTCATAACTTATTTCATAATATAAGGAAAAGGTAAAGGTTCCCCTCACACATATGTGCTAGTTGTTTCTGACTTTAGGGCGGTGCTCATCTCCATTTCAAAGCCGAAGAGCCAGCGCTATCCGAAGACTTCTCCATGGTCATGTGGCCGACATGATTAAACATCAAAGGCGCCCGGAACACTGTTACCTTCCCACCAAAGGTGGTCCGTATTTTCTCCTTGCATTTTTACATGCTTTTGAACTGCTAGGTTGGCAGAAGCTGGGACAAGTAACAGGAGCTCACTCTGTTACATGGCACTAGGAATTCAAACCACTGACCTTTCTGATTGATAAGCTCAGCGTCTTAGCCACTGAACCACCGAGATGATATAAAAGTACACAATTAAAAAAAAATACCCCAAAGAGTATCAGAAACTGATTGGGTGAGTAGCATTAGCCATTGAATGCCAAAGTATGCATCAAAGATATGTTCCTACCCACACAAGGTGAAAGTCAATACTGTGCATTTTGTACAGATTTCTCAGTAGTTGCTCAGTAAAGGGTTATAAAATACAAATTTTCAAGTGAAAGACCTCAATTTTGTAAGATACCATGACCAGAATTAACAACCTCAGAAATATCTTTAATCTTGATTATTCTTCAAAAGGAAAAACAACAACAACACATTAAGTCAGGACTGTTCAGCAAACCACAACAAGGACTCCTCAGACACATTGATAACACAGATTCCTATGGCAATGCCCAGTGGAACAGATGGTGGCGTGGGCATTAGGTATCAGCCTCCTGGCAATTTGAACATCTGTTCCCGTTAGAAAATGTTAATTGCCATCAATCAGGACAGCACCTACCCACATTTACATGCTAATACACACTCACTCACGCAAAAATTACATCGACTTTTCTCTGGGCACAATGCTTGCTGCATGTTAAGTAACTATCATTGCTCAGACACTGCAAACCCTCCTGATGCCAGATATATATCCCCTCAGCCAGCTCACATTATTAGCTGAAAGGATAATTCATTCCTTTCTTTTCTCTTCCCCCTCCCCCCCCAAAAAAGTAAACTCTCAAATGGGATGGACTTCTCGGGCGAAACTGGCATTTTTCATCTCAATTAAAACTGAGATCAGACCAGCCCAGGCTAGAGGTTTTATAACAATACATTTCCGGAACTCAGAATGGGAGCCAGATTTTGGGCCTCCTATACCTCAGAGAGAGAAAACCAGAAACAGATGGCCCTGCACCAACCATTAGAGCCTAGTAATGTAGATATGGAATATGCTAGAACTATTCATTGAGACATTCCAGTCTATCAATGAAAAGCAAAGCATAATACAATTAAATGTATTTAAATCATACGCATAATATAGCAAAATTTATTCTTCTAGAGTTGCTCTATGAGGGAGATCTCTAAATTTGATAAGTAAAATCTATTTAAATAACAAAATATATTGAAATCATATTGTAAAGTGGCATCCAAACCAATGGAAAAAAACGAAATACAATTTTAACAAGCATCCCATAATAGCAGTTAAGCTCCTGACTCCCTGCAATGCTGCTACCTAAACCATTATTTTGGCACTGGTGACATCTTGGCAACAAACATCAATTGTCATTCCATGGCTGGTTTCCAGCCATAGCCCATGTGTCTTTACTCAGTAGCTGAGGGAATCGCTGGGCACAACAAGGTCATGGGGAAAAAGAAGAAGAAGCACGCCATCTGTCCAAGAGACACGGGTCTTGTCTCCAGAGAACATTTCATAAGTTTTGAATTAGAGCAGCTTGACTGACCAAACTACCCATATGCATAAGGGAGGAGGCCTATTTCTTGCCTGTATCTGAACAAAGAATATCTGTTCTTTGTAAAAACTGTTTACAGTAGTGTTAACCAATATGGCAGAACTAGATTCACATAACATGCTAAGTCGTAATGTGATTTGTTTGGTTTTGGCTTAACATGCCTGCTAATCACATCTATTTATGGGTAATTTCAGCAAGACATGATTGAATACTATATTGTATATGCATTGCACAGTGATTATTTCTAGCACCGAAGAAACTACAACAGTAAGTTTTAAGTTTGAGAACTCTGAGCAAACTGGAGGTCAGCTAAAGATAGTGCTTCTATTCATGAGCAAGATCTTACTTGTCAACAGAACCAAATTAACAAGGACTTCCTACTTTTTGCTTTTCAAATTAGACCTTACCTAAAGACTATCTGACTACCTGAGATGATGGTTCAGAACAGTGGATTACTTAGAAAAGTGTGACAGTCTTCCAGGTGTTATTGACAAATGCTGCAGAAGAAAACCACAGCACTAATATAAAATACTTCTGGGTGCAGTACCAAAGTAAGAGACTCCAGTTCAAATAGTCACTCCAGTGTCAAGTGGTCAACTGAGCCTATTTTTCTTTTGACATTCGCACACACGAACTATGCGTGAATTCTGTTTCCTTCTTGGAATTAGGGAAAAGATTCTCTACATCCCGAGGAAGCACTTCCAAAGGAAGATGCAATTTAGTAAGCTCCAACATTTTTGGTACAAGATGGTCTTCTGGAATTCAAAATCTTGCCCTTTCTAATCCCCCCAAATCAAACAGACATGAAGTCATTTATGTCAAAGAAACCTTACCATGTCTTTGAATTATCAGCTACATGCAAGTTGTTCTCAGATCGTAATGTGATGACCAGTGACTACACAGACACATCCCTCCTGTTTTCTTGACAATTATAGAAATGGTTTGCTGCTACTGTTTTCTAAGATGGTTCTTTTGGGATCACATTTGGTTTGTTTTTCCCCTTCCCAGTCTATATGAAGACATGTGATTTCTTGGTGGTCTCCTAATCATGCTTGACTCCACTTTGGGAACAGCCAAATTTGCTTCAGTACAACCACCTGCTGAGATGATGTAAACTAAGCAATCCTTAATTAATGGATTTTATACCACTTCTTTGGTTTACTGCCATTGGTTTCCTAGTTTTCCAGATTGTCGAGACCTTTCTCCAGTACAGTATATGATATGGAATTGGTCTCGAAACAGTTTCAAAAGGCCACTGAATTTTGTCCACTATGGACTGTGGCAAGGTAGGCAAGAGAAAACGCATCTCTCTCTCAGCCACCTCAAATCTGGCAACAAAAATGATCAAACTTAAGTTCCTTTAGATCTCCCTCCTCCTCCACAAACCAGGAAAATGCCCTGAAGTCATGATCTCAAAATTTAGCCATCTGGGCACTGGAGTTTGGCAGCAGGGTTTGGGATTACTTTCTGCATTTGGGGAGGTTTAAGGGTAGGTTGGAAGCCATTTGCCTTCTTAACTACCCACATGGGTGATTACCCTGTTTTCTGTTGTGGCATCAAAACTACCTGGAAGTCTGCCAGAAATTTAGCAGCAGAGGCCAGGTTGCAGCTCCCAGTCCCTCAAACCTTGCCTGCCCTCAACTCCATGGTAGCAATCCCTCTCTAATGAAGTTTAGAGCTTTCCTATTTTGCAAGCATTTGGGCTCCTCGCTTTTGCTTCTGTTGTGTGCTCTCTCTCGCCTCTCCAACTGCACATGGGATCAGACAGCCGCCTGCCAGCAGTTGTACTTAACACCGCATCTGAAAACTCTTGGCACCCTTAATTGTTCTTAATTCTTTAACACACTGAGTGATTACTAGACACTAATTGGGCAGATTTAAAGCAGGAGCAAGATGTACAGAAATGGTATATACCCCTTCCCATCAGATCCAAATCCTTGTCATAGCACACACACAAAGCATCCAAGGGAAGTGAAATGTTGAAATCAAGGCTGTCATTTGAGAAGGAGCACTGTAATGCTAAAACGATAATTTCTTTAAGGTGATGCTAGATGAAGCTTACAGATAAGATGCTTAGCAGCAACATATTATGAATAGGCCAAATCTTCCCTATAGTCATGATCTCAATAATCCCATCAACGTCCGATTATAGTCAAACATGTTTCAGCAACTTGATCACCTTCACTCTTTCCTGCCAAAGTGCCCTGAAAGTAGTCTCTTACACTACTGTTTTAAAAAAAAACACAGCTTATCCTAATACTGTTATTTTCTTCCACATCTGCTTTGGAAACATTTGCTAATAACAATGGGAAGAATGCTGCCCTTTCCCAGATGACCTGCTGGCCTGAATCAGTGTCTCAGCTAATTTAATCCACAAGAACGGCCATGGGAGGGTGGGGCTGTGTAACAGAGGCTGATAGTTATCTGTAATGGGTTTGCTGATTCTAGATCAGCAGGTAATAGCATCCTCATATCTTCTCCTTCCCTTTCTGATTTCCTACTGCAGTTATTTTAATGCTCCCTTTATCAAAACTGAAATGTTTTGATAAAGGACGTGGTGGCTCAGTGGCTAAGACGCTGAGCTTGTCAATCAGAAGGTCAGCAGTTCAGCTGTTCAAATGCCTAGCACCGCATACGGGAGTGAGCTCCAGTTACTTCTCCCAGCTTCTGCCAATCCCAGGTTGAAAGCACGTTAAAATGCAAGTAGAAAGATAGGGACCACCTTTGATGGGAAGTTAACAGCGTTCTGTGCACCTTCAGCATTTGGTGATGCTGGCCACATGACCACGGAGATGTCTTTGGACAGCGCTGGCTCTTTGGCTTTGTAACAGAGATGAGCACTGCCCCCTAGAGTCGGGAATGACTAGCACATATGCGCAAGGGGAACCTTTACCTTTACTTTATCAAAATTGGGGGGGAAAAACACAATAGAGATATGTTGGTTTTATGCTACACAGAACTTGCACCTCACTAGCTGAAGGATTTATGCCAAATGAGTTGCCTCTTTTATTCCATTCTGTCCTTGGTACAGGGTTCTAGGAACACATGGTTGTTTATTGAAAACATACCATCCTAGGAAACAGACACATATCTTGTTACATGGCAGATAAGCCTCACTGGGCATGTTTCCTAAAAATCCACAGTTGCTTATGATGCAAAAAGCTCATCTGCAAGAGCTAAAATTAAATCCACCATGAAGAAACAGCCACTTTCAAGCCTGACCCAATTTATTTCCTGGGGGTGGAATCGGGGAGGGTAAAGAAAAGAGAAATAGCCTTCATCGTTTGTAGTCATCACTTTATTTATGACCTCCTTCCCTTAGCAGGCACATTTCTCTCTTCCCTCCTTCAGCTGAGACTTTGAAAACGAAGGTAGGCTTCTTTTTATATCTAAAGCAATCTAAAGGCTTCTACTCACTAGAACAAAATTACCTTGAGGGATCCCTTCTTAGATAGTTCTCTGCTGTTTTCTTCAGGGCTTCCTTTAAAAAGTGCTTCCCCTCCCAAAAGGATTTCTGGATGACAGGAAACTTGTCTGCAGGCACCAAATTTCATGGTGTTCTCTCTGTCACTGTAAACCTCTTGGTTTTCTGTAATACAGGCCCCAAAGTGTCCTAATTTCCTAAAATTAGCATGGCTGTGACGCAATAATGGCAGATATCTTCATGGCAACAGTGGAAGTGTGATCAGAGACCCAGAGCTAAGGAAGAACACTAAACCCTGAAGTTCCACTGTGAAGGCAAAGGAATTAAGATTAATCAATCTGTCTAGTAAAACTTACTTTCCTCCCATTTTCAAGAAACATTATTCATTGCTTCTATGTGGGCAGAGAACTTTGGACATGTTCCAAAATATGTATGGAGAAACAAAATTTGTCAGGTTTACAAACAAAGGCAAGCCAATGTTGTAGACATCATCAACAAGCAATAACAGATGAGCAATTGTCATGGTGGTGAGAATACACCGACTCACCTGAAGCCACCCATGGCTGGGATGGTTTTTCCTTTTTCATAATATCGTATAACCGCCCGTGCAGCAAACTCAAATGACAACATAACATATTGCAGAACAGCACTTCTCTATTTGTAGACAAACATAAGCAAATGTGAGAATGGCTCACACGTTTCTTTCAAAAGCTTGTTCTGTAGACTTTTGCTAGCTTAGTCGTGTCATAAGCAAATCATACTCTCTTGGATTTTAAAACTAAAGATCATCCCTGGAGAAGCCAGGCATTTATTTCTTGCCTCCATGTTCTGCTGCATTTGCTAATGGTTAGAGCTGTTCTCTAGCATCAGGCTCCAGAGCCATCTATCCAATGGAGCCCTAAAAGAATGCCTCTTGTACAACAAGGAACAAGGAACATAAACAGCCAAGAGAGACATCTCTAGACATACCAGCCAATCACTGATAGTTTAGATCTCCAGGTTGCAAACCTCAGTGGCTGAGGAGGAAATGGAGTGGTCAATCTTAGCTACCTGATGAGATTCCAACCTCAACAAAAAAAGTCTCTATGATCTAATGATACTGGGCATTTGGTACAACGAGTAAAAGATTGTGGATTTTCATAGCATTTAGAATGGGGAAGAAGACATTCCCAATAAAGTTGAGTCATCGGATAGGCTCTCTTACAATGACTGAGTTCATACATCACAGTAAGCCATGGCTTGCTACAAATACAGTGTATTAATAACCTTATGTGGGAATAAGCTAAACCATAAATTCTGAGTTACAGTACCTAGATGCATGCATCACATGGAGCCAAAACAGCATCACACATTAGCATAATGAGCAACCTCAACCAATCACAATGAAACTGAAAATACTTTTTTTGATGAGTATTGCTTCCTTTTCTTTGAAGGGCAATATGCAAAACTCTGTGAAAGATAATAAATAATTCACCATCATCACCTCCTGCATTTCCCAGAAAGTGGTTATTCACCTTGGCACAGAAGCATTAAGCTGTATTTGATAGGAACTTAACTCATTATTTGAAATCATGGGCAACCTCAATTGGGCAGACCTGAGGTTGTGATCATCATGTTCAAATATCAAGGTGCTAAAACACTCATGAAATAATAGAAACCAGCATAGCTCGGAGTTTTACAACATTTTTAACCAGCTGTCTTCAAAATGAAATCTATTCTCCAATTCTATAACAATCTCAGACTGTGTACATACGTTGTGTAAACACCCATCCACCCCACAAAAATCCAGGTTTACAAACCATGTTGTTCTGCATAGCATTCAAATTATAGGTTAAATCTAATCATCTTCCAAATGCTACCCTGTAATTTGTGATACATGTGAACACTGGTGTGCTTACTGCTACTGTATTTGTTCCCCTTCCCTTGGCTTTTGTTCAGCCGCCCTGAGTCCCTTCGAGGAATAGGGCGGCTTACAAATCGAATAAATACCAAATACCAATACCAAATACCCCACCTGTGCAAATCTTCTGAAAATGGTACATGCAAAAGGGCCTCTAACTGAACCAATAAAGCAGTTCCATTCTTTTCCATTCTTGTGCTGCTGCTTTGTAAACTGCTTTACATCCATGGGCCTGTGAAGTGAAGTGAGGTGGCTAAAGGTACCCATGCATGCAGAAACAGACAGGACCAGTTAATGAAGTAGCCACGCAAGAGCAGAGAAAGATGCCGCTGCTTGTTTTATCAATGGGTGCTTATTTTAAAAAAGATGTTTTCTGAAGGATAGGGAAGAATCCTATTTCAAGTCTGTAAGCAAAATATAAGATGAGGCATAAGAGACAATGAAAAATCTGATCAATAAACAACTCAAGACAATAAGTGAGGTAACAAAATACAGGAAGTTGTAAAGAATACCCATGTACTGCACAGACAAACAGGTGGGAAGTTTGCTCAGGGATGTGCTGTGTGCGTGATTGATGCGCACTCGGCATGCATGCGCAGTACTAAAAAAATACTTCTGCACATGCGTAGAAGCAAAAAACAAACACTTATGGCGCCTCTGAGAGAACTGGTTCAGGGGCGTGGCAGGCAGAGTTACTCCCTACTTATCCGAACCGGTAGGAACCCACCTCTGCCTAATGCCTACCCATGTAATCACTGCCAAAACGCAACGTGATTGGCTCTTTTACAATGACACTTTCCTCTGCTCTCCTTGGGAGCAGTACAATTCTCCGGGAATTTTTTCAAAGGATTTTAAAGCTTCTAGGTGATACAGCAAGTTTGTCTTCCTTGAGACTCATTAATGCAACTGGGGGAAATATGGGCAGGCTGCCTTTTTGGGAAGATGAAGATGCTCTTTAATTTTTCTCTCAGGATGACCTCTGGTCTCGACAGAGAAATGAAGATTTCTGAGGAAAGGGAGGGAGGGAGGAGAAATCAACAACTTTTCTTATTTTATCCCCTCAGGGTATGCACCTGCACACTTAGGGAACAAAGAAAGAACAGAGATGAAGCAATCATTCCATGGTGGTGGTGATGATGGTGTGTGCTTATTCAGTTGTAGAGTTTTCTTCAGTATGTGATGGAGATGCAGAGGCCTGGGTCCCCCTAAACCAGTGTTTCTCAACCTTGGCAACTGCATTCGCTGGCTGGGGAATTCTGGGAGTTGAAGTCCGGACATCTTCAAGTTGCCAAGGTTGAGAAGCACTGCCCTAAACATAATCTGCAACCTCTTGCTGTTACCCCAAGGGAGCAGAGAGAAGCTGTACACACCACAGACTGGCTCACATTTCAAGAGCATCTCTATTTGTAGTCTATCCATCTATCCTTCAGAGAATGGAGTCAGCTTCATTTTTTAAAAAAACAAACCAAAAACAAAGTGCATTTCTGTCCTTCCATTGAGAGGAAAACATTGTTACATAGCCTTGGAAATTTAAATTGATCAAACTAAGGATTTTGTTTTCTCAACAGCATCCCTCTAGCTTTCAGTTTGTTTTTCCCCATATATTTTTTAAAGAAAGCAATGTCAGATCAAGAAGTATATTAAGATTAAGAAGTATATATCTTTGTCATCTTTCCATGGTCCTTTTTATTTCCTCGTCGTCCTTGATCTTTGCTGTTCACTATCGCTCCTGATTTATATGGTTTATATGATTCTATATTTTCTCTCTTATTAAGTTTTTCAGGATCCGTGTTTCTTTCCAGATATAATCTACTCCTTATTTGGATACTTGGAAGCTGTTATCGTTTTTTATCTCTTTTTTCTTTCATTTAATTGGTGGTTTTTTTTGTAATTTAGACATCCTAAGTCATTAGGAGTTGGTTAGTATACAATTAATAATCAATCAAACAAGCAATTGGGGGGGGGATTTTGCTTAAGCCCAAACAATGAATAAGGTATGCATATACTGAACATATTAAATAGGGGTGGGCAATTAATTTTTCCAGGGGCCACATGAACATCTAAGACTGTTGTGGAGAGCCAAACCAATTGGGCTGTGAAGGTTGGTAGGCAGGCATGCACATATGTAAACTGAAAAAAAGTTGCCTTTAAAATAAAAGCAATGTAGTTGTATTGCATGCATTGTGTACACTTATTTAGATTTGATTTTAATTTCTGGTTGACCTTATGCGGGCCAAAAAGGGAGCACCAAAGGTCTGGATCAGGGGTGGGTTCCGGCCAGTTCTAACCTCTTCTATAGAAGAGGTTCCACAAATCTACCATGCCATTTAGAACTGGTTCCAGCTCCCTCCCCACTGCCCGTCCGCACCACACTTGCCCTGCCCGCCGCTCACTGATTGGCTGGCTCACCAATTGCTCCACCCGCCTCTAAGAGTCCTATCTAAACCTTAAAGTCTTAAAGCTGTCAAGTTTGAATACCCCTGGGATTTTTTTGTAAAAGGTTAGGGGTGCAATGGTCTTATAACTTGACAGCTTTAAGATTTGCGTGCTTCAAATGCCAGAGTTTCTGAGCCAACATTTTGATTGCTAAGCAAGAGTGTTGTTAAGTGAGTTTCACCACATTTTACAAGTTGGCCACACCCACCGTCACATGATTTCCAAGCCACTCCCACCCGGTCACATGGCTGGCAAGCCACTCCCACAAAGCAGGCCACACCTACAGAAGAGGTTCTAAAAAATTTTGAAACCCACCACTAGTCTGGATGTGGCCCAGGGCAGGGGTGGGTTCTGGCAGGCACTACTGCTGGTGCGCTCATGTGGCTGGCCTGGGTCACTGCCAGTTCCAGCAACCCAGGCTGCCAGGCCACTACCAGTTCAGCCGAACTGGTTCAAACTGGTAAGAACCCACCACTGGCCCAGAGGTTGTAAAATGCCCAGGTCTGTCTTCGATAAACAGTCCCCTAATTTAAGGAGGTGATAAAGCCTATTCTAATCATACTTGCAAGACTCATAACCAATCTTAATAATATTTGTTTTAATTTTAATGTGGGGCCTCTTTCTTAGAGTGATGTACATGTGGGGTCTGGCAGATGATGATAGTCATCTGGGAGACTCTGCTGGTGATTGAAATCAGTGTCCCATTGTAAAGCAGAATTTGCAGTATTGCACTGCCTGTTGCGCATCATCACCCTACCTGAGTGACATGACCCAGTTGCAGGGTTGGTATTGGGGCACCCTAGACTGGGGAACTTCAACTTACCTGCTAGGAAAAGAAGACAAGAAACGTATGAATTCCTGGTCACTATGGCAATGATGGACTTATCCCAAGTGCACTGAGGGAATGCTTGTTTCAGACTATGGGCTCATGCCCCCTTAAGCTGACGGTCTTCCACTGTAGTTTATTTCTGCATAGCCAGCCCACAACTTCCATGTTACATTTGCCCAGAATGGTGAAAGCATTTTCAAAAGGACAAATAAAGTCATGCTATCCCAAATGGTGGCACATCAGATACATGGATTAAAAAACATTACTTAATTTCTGTTTTTAATCTTCTGACACGAATCCTGTAGGTTGCTGAAAGTCTCTAGAAATAGAACTGCATATATGTTGTGGGAACAAACAGACTGCTGATAGGCAGTCCAAAGCAACTGGATGGCAGAAAACTCAGGGAAATAAAACTTAGCCTGTTTTTATAGAAAGGGTTGGATATGTGCAGCCCAGGCCTATGCTTATTTACTTTGCTCGGCAAAATTTATTTCCAGATAAGCAAGGACTCTAGTCTAGTCTTGGCTTTTAGGTACCTAACCTTGTTCTGCAGCTTTGTATATTTATTGAGAAAGTCAAAAGAATCAAGAAGCTTGTCTCAAGTCCCCAGGATGCTATGAGTAGAATGATTGAAGGTTTTGCAATAGGCTTTTAGCTGCTGCAAAAGACCTTATTTTGTTCAGAGTGGCTTTGGATAGTGAGATGTGCCAGCATATAAATGTAATAAACAAAAATTGGGGGCCGCTGATGTAAAGCACTTGTTTTCTTAGTGATATATGTTATTTTTTGTTTACATGCAGACAATATTTGGAAGAACCTAAAGTAAATCTATGGCGCTCGGCTTGAAGAAGAATATACGCACCCAGTTGCTAGGAGAGCCTCGTAACTAAAAAAAAATCAGGACTTTAAAAAAAAAAAAAACTGGGATGCGGGACAAATTGTTCAAAAGAGAGACTGTCCCGCCGAAAGCGGGACGTCTGGTCACCTTATCCAAGTCCCCAGAGAATAGCAGAATAGCCAATGTAGACAATATTGTTAGTCCCCAAATAATATGTCTTTAGCTCATTCCCAGGGATTCCCTCCTTGCTTTAGTATCAGATACCCCTTAATTAATTGCTGAATACTCTTTTCAGGCCCGCCCTTTAAAATGCCAGCTTTTTCAGACCTGGGATGGCAGAAAAGCATTAAGGGCTTTGTCTCATTTCAAATAATTTGTTTCTCTCATTTCAAATAACATGTGAGAGGGGAGAGCCCTTCTTCTTGCCATCACTATTCCAATCCATTCCAATCCCATCAACTTTTAGTTTTAAAAAGTTAGCAACTGCTCCATAAACATATCTAGATTGCTCTTTGAGATAACTTAAGCAAGTAACAAACAAAAATACTTTTCTGAAAAATTAATACTTTAAACAACAGAGATTTCCCTGCCTCTAAAGGAATAATACTAAAGAACTGAAAGTGGGAATTTTGGTGCAGAAATTGGGTACAGTACATGGCTTTTTGTGGGTGAAGTACAAAGGATTCTTGCTAAGGGTTGTAAGTTTATTTCTTCAAATATTTTAAAAGGTTCTTGTTATGCAATCTAAAAAGCTTGCATCCAGACCATATTCAACATAAAATAGATGGACGTAGGTTACTGTCAAGCCAATAACCACCACACTAGCAATAATAAAAATTAATACCATCAGACAACCACATCTAGATTTGATAGGTGGATAAAGATGCCAAATCCAGTCTAAACATCTGGCTAACTTTGTGGCCAACTATAATAATAACAATAATGACCCCAAATTCCCAATAGACAGAAATAGCCTTTGAACACTTTCAGTATCATTTCCCTTCATGTCTTCCAAAAATCCTTATTGTTGAAATATGTGGTGTATTGCTGTTAGGGTGACCTATATAGCTAGCAAAGAACAGAATAATGTTGGCTTCAATAAGGTACAGAAAATGGTACAATTTACTCCTCTGTTTCAACATAAGAAAAAATAAAGCAGCAATTAAAACAGATACATTTATTCCTTCTTAAAAGTGCACGTCTTGATGAAAATGAATTGTGTAGTTAAGTCACCAAAATGTTTAAATAGTGGATGACCCATTCATCATGATTTATGGTTTGACACATGAATGGGGCCGGAAGTTCCCTTTTGTTTCTTCCCATTGCCCCATATGGCTCATTACTGGCTACCACTGGATTGTTATGGTTTGTATGTCACCTCCCAAAGACTTCTACGTGTCACTAAGAAAATCAGCACACCTAAACTGATTTATATGTTCTTGTTGGTTTGCCTTTTGAAGATTCTTCAGCAGATAAAGCAGTATAACTGTAAACAAGCTAGTGGCAAACCATGCCACAGATGGGGGAAGAATGAACCGGACCACTGTGGGTTGGCTATAATAAGAAGTTAACCAGGAGGAAGATTAATTGCTGTATAAATTTAAGCCAGGGGACAAAAATAACCACATATAATTTCTAAATGGATCCAGTTAAGAGAAATGACACTTTGTGTTCAATCCGCACACATTAAGAGCAGAAAAGAATATTGTTTTGGCTGGCCTTTATTTTCCTCACAGATTACCCTCTGGACTGCTTTTTCTCCTTCACTGCAGTCACAAGATTTCACTGCCCCCTCCTCCAGACCACCTTCAATATGGACCACTTTGTGACTGCCCCTGAAAAAGGTCAGTTGTGCAGCCAGTTCTTTTGACTGTGTGAGGTCATGTCCTCCCTTCAATTCCTGAACTTGAATTATCCAGGAGCTGCACCTACGTTTCTTGAGAGCTTCAACAGGAATATTATCCTTCTCTGACAGAATCCATGGCTGAATTACATCCAAGCGTTAGAGAACAAGGCAAGACAGACCAGTGTCACAACATAGGGAGGGATTTCACTAGGCAGCAACAAAACTAATATCCGAAACTGCTGGTTCTGCCCTTTCATAGTAAATGGAAGGTGCCAAGTAAAAAGCAGAAGCACTACTAAATTCAGCCCTTTGGCAGTCTGCAATACCCACAAGGGAGCTGGCAATACTCTTAGTAAGGCAAGCTTATCAGGAAGCAAATCATTTGGGAAGATTCACCCAAATCTCAGCTCTGTATTCAATTTTTCCTGCTTTAAGAATTGCCAGACACTTTCATCAGATTTTGGGTAGCCTGCTCATTTCCAGAGCCTTAATACTACCCATGAAGGTGAACACCTTGAAAACCAGCATGTATTTCATTCAGAAAAACAAATCTTTCAAGTTGCAGCTATTTCCCCTTCTTGATCCCACTGGAGGCTCTCACCTGGAATACCAAAGGGCTGTGTCACTTCTGGTTTAAGATTCAGGAAATCTAGTGCAGCTATAAACACTGTATGGTGGAAAGCAAAGCCATCGGGTTCTTTATGCCAACTTTAGCTCCTTAGTCTGAAAGAAAAAAAAAGAGCAGGAAATAAATTATAGCCTGACATGAACATCAAACACCACAATGGTTTTAAACAGCATTGTAAGGCTGTGGATGCAGGAGGCAAGCCTCTTCCACCTTTAGAATTGTCTAAATAAAGGGATTTCAGAAGAAATTCCCTCTTTCATATTACTGCTGCAAATTCAGAAGCCCTGTTTTGTCTTTACAGGAGTCCCTTCCCTTTGCATAAAATACAGAATTTATATAGATGTCACTTGTGTGACTGGGATTCTCTCTTCCACACACTATTAGAAATGCAGTGAGCTCTGGCTACATTAAAGACTTAGTCTCCTTAACTGCTCTTCCTCAAGTTCTCAGCCTATTTGTCTCATGGACCACTTATGATTGATCTGTAGTCCCAATTCCTATCCTCCTTTTCTTTTGAAGAACTAAGTGCAGCCAATGGAAAAAGAGGTTTCCGCCTAACTGGCTGGTTTGTGACAGTATGATACTATCAGAAGTTTCCACATGACTGCAGAAAAATCTCCCACTCTTAAACTGCATGTATTGTCAAATGAAGAATTCTACAAAAGAACAATATTCCACTGCAAATTTAGTTCCAATCTGTATTAAGCAACCTAGTAGAATTAAATACTATGATTGTATCTTGGAGAATACATGAAGATTCAAATAAACTTACGGTATTTGTGTATTTGAGACTATTAGATATTGATCTTTCTTCATGTAGCTGTTAATAATTATATTTCCTCCAGTATATTTCAGCAAGAAGAAAATAAGCAGCATAGGAGGTTTATCCAATATCACAGATGTATTTAGAATAGAATAGAATAAAATAAAATAACAGAGTTGGAAGGGACCTCAGAGATCTTCTAGTCCAGTGTTTTTCAACCACTGTGCCGCGGCACACTAGTGTGCCGTGACATAGTGTAAGGTGTGCCGTGGGAGAATTACTTTATATATAGTCAATATAGGCACAGAGTTAATTTTTTTTAACATTTTCTAATGGTGGTGTGCCTCGTGATTTTTTTCATGAAAAAAGTGTGCCTTTGCACAAAAAAGGTTGAAAAACACTGTTCTAGTCCAACCCCCTGCCTAGGCAGGAAACTCTGCACCACTTCAGATAAATGGCTATTCAACATCTTCTTAAAAACTTCCAGTGTTGGAGCATTCACAACTTCTGGAGGCAAGTTGTTCCACTGATTAATTGTTCTGACTGTCAGGAAATTTCTCCTCAGTTCTAAGTTGCTTCTCTCCTTGTTTAGTTTCCATCCATTGCTTCTTGTTCTACCCTCAGGTGCCTTGGAGAATAGTTTGACTTCCTCTTCTTTGTGGCAACCCCTGAGATATTGGAACACTGCTATCATGTCTCCCCTGGTCCTTCTTTTCATTAAACTAGACATACCCAGTTCCTGCAACCATTCTTCATGTTTTAGCCTCCAGTCCCCTAATCATATTCGTTGCTCTTCTCTGCACTCTTTCTAGAGTCTCCACATCTTTTTTTTAAAAAAATTGTTAGTGTAGTCCTTATACAGTAAATAACTCTCTGAAGTCTAACTAGGGTTAGACCAGAATTTCAAAGCAGTGACACCCCCCAATACAACTTCAAGTTTTGGAAACTTTTATTTTTAGGCCAAAAAAAAATTCTCACAAAATTTGTAAGCAAGGAGCTGTCCATTCAATTAACATCAATTGTCACAAATATGTAAACTATTTCCTTTTTCTAAAATGGTTTAGTTTTAAGTTCCAATTTTGCCTTTTGTCATGAGATTTCCTTACAGCTGCACATGACATAGTATACTTCTGAAATGAAGGGTATTTCTTTGTAAGGATTTTTACCAGTCCTATATGTAAATCACTACATGTGAGATTAGTGAACATACACACACTTCACTACATGACTGGCTGCTTCTCAGTATGGATGTACAATGGACCAAAAAAAATCCCCATGATGTGACCATCACATATGGCAAACAGCACATAAATTATGTTAATCTTTCTGCTGATAACAGGTGGAAGAATGCTACTAATGAGGATGCTAATCTACTAAGCGTACTACATGTTATCTCTATTATTCGTGCCTGCCCTGTCAACTACTAGACTGAGCTAAGTCCCCTCCCCCCCAAAATATATATATTTTCACCCAATGGTACAATATTAATAAATACAATATTATTAAATAACCTTTTCATTTTGCTTTGATCACATTTTCAAATGCTTTTTACAATAGCAGTAATGATCATTCATAGAATTAGAAATGAAGCTAGCAATTGCTTGACAGCTATTTCTCTTCTGGTCTGCACCATTTAAGAGATTATTTTCAATGGTTGCAACAGTATTTTCAGTCACACCACAAGGATCCCGTCAACCGTGCTTTTTAGGATTCAGCTGTCCATCCTATAGCCAATCATCTTTATTTCCAGAGATATGACCTTGTATGTGGCTGCATTAAAAAAGATGTTTCTGGAATAAGGCTCAGCTGACCAAGCGATCCAATCTGCGGTGTGTATATCTTGCTCCGTCCTCAATGTTATTTACCACTCCAGCAATTTTGTGCAGTTGATCCAAGGACTTGCCCACCAGCTGAGATTATAGAACTGGAACCTGTTTATTCTGAATTTAGAAGGAGTCGGGTGGGGTGGGGGGAACCCTTATCCTTGTACCTTTGAGAACAAAGCTACTGACTCATGATCAAACACACACACACACACACACACACACACTCAAGTCCTCTGGAAGGAAGCAGAAAGGAATTGTGTTCCAAGCCAGCACAGATACAGCCAAACCTCAACAAACCTGCACAAGTCCATTTACTGACTGCACATTTAAATGTGCTGCCTAATTTCGCAACAAAAAGAATTAGTGGCTTTCATTGTGTTTTTCTAAAATTCAAAACAACCTGGGTAAAATTTCAACTTTTCTTTATATCTTGGACCAGATCAATAGTGAACATGAAGGACTGCTAACTCTAAAATGAAGCTCCAAGTGGATATGCCCAGCTCTTTCCAGTTTAACCTTTGTGAAGTGTGAAATGTAGCAGCAGGGAATATAGTAAGCTTTCAAGAGACATATCCCTTTGATGTCTTCTTTTTCTCTTTCTGCAGGGATCAATTCTTTATGTTCCTGGGCAAAACGGCAAAGGTAGCTAAATAAATAATCCCCCATAGATATAGAGACTCTCCCTCCCTCCAAAGAGGCTACCAGGTCATCATTTATAGGAACTTAGCTATAATAGTAGCTTGCTCCTTCTCTAACAGAGATATTGCTGTTTCTCTCCTTACTTTGCACTCGCACAGCTATCAATCGTGATAGTGAATGTTCACATTATCCACTTATAGGTCTATGAGTCTGAAATACTTTAGTATGTATCAAAACATATGCACTTTCAGAAACAAAGATTTATCCAAAGACAAAACAGAGATAAGGTCTTTAAGTGATACAGTATGTAATATAGAAAAAATTCCAACAAGATTGGATTGTTTTAGAAATGGATGTGGGAAGCACAGGAAACATAAATAAATAGGACTGCAAGTCAGTTTCATTTTAAGCAAACATACATTGTTTTCCAAGTCAGGATTTGCAAAAGCGTTGTTGAGTGGTCCATGCATATTTTGCCATAGGGACAAGCAATTAATGTGGCATTCCTCAAAGAATTGGACTTAACAGCTCTACGTGTCAGCCCTGGAAGCCATCTTTAGCATTGGAGCTTCAGGGCTGCCACATTTAGTACCTGGAAAAAATGGATGGGGGAATTATGTGGAGTGGAGGAGGATTAGCCATAACAAGATTCCTTTCTCTGGGAGTCAAGGGCATTCGGCCTGCACCTGGATGGGAGTGACTGGGGGTTGTCTCCAGTTGGGATGGTGAATTGATTGGACCATGTGATGGACTTGTGGGTGCAGGGGATGCATCTTTGACTTTCTTTTGGGTGTGGAAAACCGGAACTCTCAGATTCGGGTTTTCCCAGATGTGCCATTATGACATCTCCAATAAAATGGAACTTTAAGTACTTCAAGCCTCGGGGTCTTCTTTCATTGGGGATGTTACTTTGAACACTGACATTACAGCTCTTTGATTCCACCTAGCCCCAGATCCCATTGACACAGCGAAATAAAGTATAATGATCAACCAATATAAAGATTGACATGTTACGACTTTAAAAGTTTGTCACAAGCACTTCCCAAGGCCCAAGCAAGAGGTATAAAGCCACAGATACTATATCAGGATGTCTAAGTTAAATTTAAAAGCTCTAGGACATCTGTTATTCACACAGTAGAAGTAAACTAGAATATCTTTCAAAGGAAATAGCTAACGGACTTCACATGTGTTTTCCATCAGAAACTGGTTTACTCTCTCTGTTCTCCTTTTCCATGGCTTACCAAAATTGCATAGCTTTTGCTCTTACCATTAGAAAGGGATGTTTTATGTGCAGAAGTTTCTTGCAGATGTCCCTTCCTTAGACCAGGTAAATTAATTAATAGTATAAATATTTGCATTAAAATTAACAGCAGTCAGTAGTCTGCACTGCTGGATACAAATTATGAATCAGAAATTATTGGCATCAAATATATGGGTTAAACTAAAGAGAGCAACTGTTCCAGATTTAAACCTAGAGGACATATAGTTATGATAAAGGATTGATACAAGGAACAGATTCAATACTCTCTTATGCAAAAGAAAATCTGAGCTATGGGAATAGATAAGAGACATTGTGAAGGCTAAAGCAGATATAAATATTGCCAAGATTTCAAAGACAAAAATATCCAAGTGGTTTTTGAACAAGTTATCATGATAGCAAAGAAAGATGGAAAATAAAAGCATTCGTTCTTCCAAAGTCATGCAATAAAGGACAAGGAACTACACTGTCAACAAGTAGGGGATAATAAGAAAAATTAAAAGAAAAAGGAGAGATGTTTTTAAGAAGATCACAGAAATCAAAAGCTGGGAAAGGACTATTCACAGAGGAAATCCATTACAGGCAGTAGTGGGGTTCAACCAGGGTAACAACTGGTTTGCTGAGAGCGCTTTGCACATACACAGTGCATTTGAAACTTACCTTCTACTGCATCCCCGGTGCAAAACAGCTGAGGCGCGCCAATCCACTCTGCCATGCCTATCAGCTGGGCTTCAGAAAAGGGAATATAGGTCAGTATAGTGCAGAGGCAGGCGGGCCCAGCTGATCATTTGAGTGAACTAGTTCGCTCCCAGCAGATCGTCAGAGCTACCAGTTCGCCCGAACTGGTCCGAACCAGTAGAATCCCACCCCTGATTACAGGACAATGTGAGTTTTTTTAAAAAAGCAACTCATTATATATGAGATTGTAGAAATAATTATGAACAAAGACTATATCTATGAATTAAATTTACTGCACATTGACACAAGGCAGGTAATAGGTCAGCTGTTAAATAGGATCGCCCAAGGTTTGGTGAAATACCCTTTCAACTGTTTAAAGTTTCATATTTCTCTATGTCAATAACTATGGAACAAAGCTATCTGGCCTAGAGCTTAGACAGGAGGATGGTACGTACATGTAACTGAAGTTGGAAGAGAATATATTAATTATTGAACCATTGCACTAATTACTTACTCAAGCAAAGTTTTATTTAAGAACTTACAAGGAATAATCTACAAGGAATGCAACATGAACAAGGAGGTTTCAGAAAAAGCAGATATCAGATAGCTAAGGTAAGATGGAGGAAATTAACCTGCTTTACTGACTGTTGAAAAGCTTTGATAGCGTAGATCAGAGATGTCAAATTCAAGGTCCGGGGACTGGATCTGGCACACGGAGTGCTTAGACCTGGCCCACAGGCCCACCCTGGAAATAGTGAAGGAATAGCCCGCGGTGCCTCTGCCAGCAAAAACGGAGCTAGGGGAGACTGTGTGCGGCTCTCCTGAGCTCCATTTTCGCTGACAGAGGGCTTCAGGAGGTTGAAAACAGAGCCTTGATGAGTGACATTGAGCTGGCCATGCCCCCTGGTCTCTCTCTCTCTCTCTCTCTCTCTCTCTCTCTCTCTCTCTCTCTCTCTCTCTCTCACACACACACACACACACACACACACACACACACACACACACACAGAGTCCCCCGAAGTCAAACACAACACTCATGTGGCTCTTAATGAAATAAGAGTTTTTCACCTCTGGTATATATTGTATCAGAATCAGAGGTGGTATTGAACAGGTTTTGATAGTTCTGGAGAACCGGTAGCAGAAATTTTGAGTAGTTCAGAGAACTAGTAAATACCACCTCTGGCTGGCCCCACCCCCATCTAATCTCTACCTTCTGAGTCCCAATTGATTGGGAGGGAATGGGGATTTTGCAGTAACCTTCCCCTGCCACGCCCACCAAGACATGCCACGTCCACCAAGCCACACCCACAGAACTGGTAGTAAAAAAAATGAGTCCACTACTGATCAGAATGTGAAATATACTGCAGGTAATGGGTGCGTTACAACACTCGAGTGTTCTTCTCAGGGTTTCTTGCAATGAACAAGAAGAGTAATTCAGAATAGGAAAGGGAGTGAGACAAAAATGCTTGTTAGCCTTCTATCCATTTAATTTATATAGCATATACATTATAAGAATGGAAGAACTAGAGGAAATGACAGTGGGAATCAAAATAGGAAGCTGAAATACTAACCATTTAAAATATATAGACATCGCTTCATTAAAGGGAAATAAAAGAAGACTTCGAGGAGCTCATTATGAAACTAAAAGGGAAACTGAAAAACCTGGGTTAATCTGATTTAGAAAGGTCAGTATACTTGAGAACTGAAAAAGAGATTGTTCCCAGGGCCGTAGCAAACATGATAATGGAAGATAAATATATAAATATCAGAACTACAATATTTGTAACATAGAGCTTGAAAAAGCTGGGCACTGCGAAAAAGCAAGAGAAATAAGATAAATGCTTTCAAACACTGTAAGTTTTTAAGAAGAGATTGGATAACCATTTGTCTGAAATGGTGTAGGGTTTCCTGCCTAGGCAGGGGTTTGGACTAGAAGAACTCCAAGGTCCCTTCCAACTCTGTTGTTCTATTCTATTCTAAATTTCAGATTTGGAGGTGGTTACTTAAGAGGGTTATGGATTGAAGGTATCTTTACTCTAACCATGCTGTACCAAATAAACTGACTGACTGCTTCCTGGGAGGATAATTATAGTTCTCAATTTATGACTACAATTGAGCCCCAAAATCATGTTGCTAAGTAAGACAGTTAAGTGAGTTCTGCCCTATTTTACAACCTATCTTGCAACAGTTGTTAAGTGAATCACTACAGTAATTAAGTTAGTAACATGCCCATATCAGATCCGGAACATCTTTCTTTTTAGATCATCCTCCCCACTGAAGATATAGCTCAGCTGAGAGCATGTTTTTTTTTCCAAAATAAACTTATTTTTTAACAATTTGCAAACAGTATAGATAAAATTAATAAAATAAAAGGGGTAAAAAAAAACACAGAAAGAGAACCAGGAAGGCCAACATCTTGCAAACAGTCCCTTTAGCCTACTCCAAGTAGCTGGAATTCCCTTTCTACCTAATTATACCCATTCATTAGCCTCTTTTGAAATGCACAGCTGGGTAACAGCTTAGCATGAGTCAGTTTATTGCCAAAAGGCCTCCTGGTTTCTCAGCCAGCTCTTTCTATCAGTCCCCATCAAGGTAATCTGTCATAACTCAATTCCTAAATCCTTTTGCTAACCGTATCCAATAGAACTCTCAGGAATACCTCATTTCAGTTTCTACAGCATATGTGCTTGCAAGTACCCTTTCTTCTCTCTACAGCAAGATTTTAATTGTCTACAATTCATCTAGTTCAGTGCTCCAGAACTGGTAAACAGACTGCTGGTTAGAGTTTGGTTTCAGGTTTGAATTCTTTGGTGACAAATCTTTAAAAGAATACACCCACTGCCCGTCTGCTCCAAAGCCATAAATAGCTTTGCCTCAGATAAGGACTCTTAATATTGTGACACTTTCCCTCACAAGCCCAGAGAAGTTGCTATCCTGGATCACGTGGTTTCTAAGGTTTCAAGATAAAAAATAAAACAATTTTGTTTGGGTTTCCTTTTAATGGGCCTGGACCTTGGTTCTTCTCCTATAAAATTCTTTTTCGTATTTGCTACCATTTTGTTTTGCATTATCCGGCCCTGGGGCACTAGCAAGATTGTGCCTTGCCTTCATGCAGGGCAGCCTTTTGGGAGACTCGTAACCAACCAAAATTTGACAAGATAAGCAGCAGCAGCCTTAGGTCATTGCCATATGGGAACATTAAATGAGGACCTTGATAGCAGACAAAGATTGAGTGAGATGTTTGAAAGAGAAGCAGAGTCTTTAATCAAAACCTGCCCATCACTTGTTTAAAAAAAAGAAACCTTGATAAAGATGTTGAGCCTGATAGGAGACATAATAGTTCACTCATCTGGCTAATTTCTTTAAAGAGGATTTCAACATGTCTTATATACAATTAACCAATATCAACAACCAACAAGCCTTCAAGATACTCATTTGAATTACAGATAGTCCTTGGGTTGCAACCATTCATTTAGTGACCATTCAAAGTTTCAACAGCACTGAAAAAAGTGACCTGTGACAGTTTTTCACCCAACTGTTGCAGCATCCCCATGATCATGTGACCTGTAATTATCTCTGCTCCCATTGCTAGCATATTTTGGGATAGCCTCCTCTTCAAAGACACTGTTCCATGAATCTTAAACTCTGGGAGATCATGGAGGAAATAAAGATGGGAATAGCTAATAGAAGGGAGAGGAAAGAAAAGTTGCAAGGAGAAAGAGTGGGAAAAGTAGGAAAGTTGTATGGCTACATGGGTATGCATTCATACACACATTCATGCAGGCAAGCACATCAAGGAAGCAAGGAAGCTCTTGTAGTTTTCCTGAACAGCAACACACTGGATGTAACTCCCAGTTGCTCTGAACGACAGTCTACTAACATTTCTGGGCTTGCTAAAGGTCTTCTAATAAGCTTGAGGAGCAAGTGCTGAAAACAGGTGTATGTTTGAATTAAGTGCAAAGCCTGGGTTGAAACTTGCAATAAGTGATCAGCTTGAATGAAAGCAAGATGAAATGGTGGCATTTCATGTTTGCGCCATCAACCTATCCATGGACTAATGAAATGATCACTGTGAGCAAGCAACAGGTAGTTAGACGCCATTACCCCTAACATCACTTCCAACAATATGATTCTATGACTGTTGGATGTTCTTACTGATATAAATAGAAAACACATACCCTGAAAGACCTGCTCACAGAAAGAAAAGGTATTTGCTTTCCCAGCACAGGTAGGAAGGGGAAAGAATCATGGGAATCAGTGGTGGGTTACGACAGGTACGCCCCAGTACGGGCGTATTGGTGCCTGCTGGGAGCACCAGGTACAAGCGTACTGGTGCCTGCTGGGAGTACCAGGTACGGGCGTACTGGTACCTGCTGGGAGCACCAGGTACGGGCGTATTGGTGCCTGCTGGGAGCACCAGTAGAGGCGTATTGGTGCCTGCTGGGAGCACCAAGTACGGGTGTATTGGTGCCTGCTGGTAGCACCCGGTACGGGCATACTGGTGCCTGCTGGGAGCACCAGGTACCGTTCCGGTACGGTGTTCCGGAGTGCCCACCATGCTTACCTGTATTTGACACAACCAGGCCATTTGTGTACATGCAAGGAGCGTACGGTGCCTGCGCGACACTCCATCGAGCAGCTGGAGCATCGCAGGTAGTGGGTGTGCATGCGCACACATTCCACATGCACGTGGTGGACACCCGCCCTGTTGCAGCGTACCAGTTGCAACGGGGATCCGGAACCCACCACTGATGGGAATCCACCAATTAGGGCCAGAATAGAACACCTGGCCAACATCATTGCCACATCTGAAAATCCAGAAAGTGATTTCTTACACTGGCTTCATTTGCAGTTATTATCAACACAGGAAACAAGCAACTGAAGTCTGCTGTACTGTGAAGTCTCCTCAGCCATAGCTCTACCTGTGATACTACTGCCATGGAGAGAACTTTGTAAAGAATGCTGCTACTTCATATCCTATGTAAAACCTGCCTGGAGCACTTCAAACTTCTCTCCCCCCTTCGGGTAGATTTGATTAAATCAGTGTGGGAAATTCAGCCTTCCTCTATTTGTATTACAACTAGTCCTCAAATTACAACATGTTGTTTACCAACCATTCAGAGTTACAATGGCACTGAAAAAAATAACCTACCATTGATCCTCACACATATGACCATCACAGTATCAATCCCCATGGCCATATGTTCAAAAATGAGACTGGTTATAATAACAGGATCTTACAACTGTGCTGTAACTCTTCCCTCGTTTAATAGTACAGCGAAGTGCTTCCAAATGTTAACTGGATGATTTGGACATAAAAAATGCTTTACTTCCCTTTGGCCTAAGCAACAATATTTGCATATTTTTGTCAAGGTCATCTTCCTTACTTTTTATATCTACCCATCACACATTTGTAAAACCAATGCTGGAGGATTACATATACAGTGAGCCTGCATGACCTAGGTTAGGGATGTCAAACTTGATGTCATTGAGGGCTGTATCAGAGTTGTGTTTGAAGTTGAGGCCCTCCTGAGCTCAGTTTTTGCTGGAAGAGGCACTGTGGGCCAGTCCTTGGCTGTTTAGAGGGTGGCCCACAGGCCGAGTTTGACACCCCTGACCTAGGTAATGCAACACTGTTTTGGAATTACCAACAGTGATATGAAAGGCCTAGCACCTAGCGAACAAAGTCTCCACAATATATACTGTGTTTCCCCAGGGTCTTTTTTTTTACCCCCGAAATAAGCGCTTGGCCTTATTTTCAGGGAGGTCTTACTATTTTGGGGGTGCAGGAGGCGGCGAGCATGGTCACTTCATGGCTGCTGTTATGTTGCAACATTTTCAGGGAGGGCTTATTTTTGGTGGAGGGCTTAATTTTAGTGCATGCACTCAAAAGCCCGATTGGGCTTATTATCCAGGGAGGTCTTATTTTCGGGAAAACAGGGTAGCAATGTTTCTACTTCTGTGATGACAATACGTTGATTAGTAAACACGTTCTCTTCAATCATAGCTTGTTATATGAAATATTCTAGACTTCTGTTTCCCTTTTTCTGTGGCCACAAAAGCGCACGCAGCAGAAAATGAGAGAGATCATGTAATCATATATTTTTGTCGAATTCTCTTAGTCATCCATGCAGGCTGCTGATGGCTGAGAGCACCCCGAGAACTGTGGGAGTCTTCGCTTTAACAGGAGTCTGCTGCTGCTACGGCAAAACACATTTCCCAAGCATAGCCCCACCACATCAACCTCACCCAAGAAACAAAACAGCTCCCTGTTAACACAGAAAAGGAAGGAGCCACAGAGACGGCTTAGCTGAGCTGAGATACATCCTGCCAATAGAGAAGTCAAGGGGATTTATCATTGCTGACAGGGACACATGCAAGAGACCAGAAGATTAGAGAAGCACCCCAACTTTCCCTTCAGCTTATCTGGCACATGCCATTCATGGATAAAAAGAGAAAAAACATCACATTTTGGACATCCAATGTCTCAACAACAGTATCTAAGAATGTGAAGGTAGACACTGTAAACTCTCTGCACTAAGGAAAGGCCAGACTGACTTTGTCAACCATATATTGTACCATCAAACACCTAACTGGGCTTGATTTGTTTGAATTTGCTTGTTCGACTGAAGTTATCTCTGTGGCACACTCACTAGTTTTTGCACAAACTCACTAGTTTTTACTGCAGGATGAGAGGTATCAGCAGCACACAAAAGTTATTTAAGAATATGATGCTACTTTGGCCAGGCTGCTGAGCAATAGCCTGATAACTGGGGAGTCTTTGGAAGAAAGCTGACAAGGCCTAGGGAAGCTAAAGTAACAGCTTCTTTTACTTTCCTATTCCTCCAAAAGGGAGCAGGGGACAGGTTAATTTTCTTTACATAACATGCATCATGATAAGCATGGTTTAATACCAGGCCAGACAAACTACACCATGTCTTAGTATGTTCTGTAAATCAGGCCATCATCACATTAATATACCACATATTATATTAATTCCATTATTACCACACATTATGTTAACTGTAGTTGCAATGTATAGCTGTGAAGGTTGGACCATAAGAAAGGGTGAGCACCAAAGAATTGAGGCCTTTGAACTATGGTGCTGGAGAAGTCCCTTGGACTGCAAGGCGATCCAAACTGTCAGTCCTAGAGGAGATCAACCCTGACTGCTCTTTAGAAGGCCAGATCCTGAAGATGAAACTCAAATACTTTGGCCACTTAATGAGAAGGAAGGACTCACTGGAGAAGAGCCTAAGGCTGGGAAAGATTGAGGGCAAAAGAAGAAAGGGATGACAGAGAATGAGGTGGCTGGATGGAGTTGCCAAAAAGTAGGTGTGAGCTTGAATGGACTCCAGAGGATGGTAGAGGACAGGAGAGCCTGGAGGAACATTGTCCATGGGGGTTGCGATGGGTCAGACATGACTTCACAACTAACAACAACTCCAGTCTAATGCCTTTTTTTTCAGAGTTGACTCCTTGGTGCCTCTCACAATTTTCTCGGCAAATGTTTCCCCTTTCCTCAGAAGTGACTTGCCCTTGCCTCTTTCCTAGGGCTGAGAGGGTGACTGGCTCAAGGCCACTCAGCTGACTTTGTGTCTAAAGCAGGACTATAATTCACAATTGCTATGTTTCTAGATTAATGCCTGAACTACTACACCAAACTGGCTCTTATACTTACTTAGCATGCTACATAAATAATTTCTCCTCAGGGAAATCAGAAACCATTCCAATTTCCATCTGCCTTAAGCCAGTAAGAAGCAAGAAGGCTGGAGGCCATATCTGATATGGGATGGGGCTGAAAGTCCAGGCAATGAAGTAAAGTGAGTATGTCTCAAAGGTGCTTTTCAAAAGGCAACTGGACTTTCTTTAGTTTTTCCTTGAAGATATTTCGCTTCTCATCCAAGAAGCTTCTTCAGCTTTCAGTAAACTGGAGAAGCTTCCTGGATGAGATGTGAAATGTCTTCAAGGAAAATACAAAGTCCAGTTGCCTTTTCTAAAGCACCTTTGAGACAACCATGACCTGGATGACGGAGAATCTCCATAAAAATAAAGTGAATATCGTTTCATCACACAGGTGGATGAAAAAAACATTACTTGGTTTTTGGCAAGGAAGATTTGTAAAGCAAGGCTTTACTTCCAAGTGGCTGTAATGCACACTAGTTTCTGGTAAATATGCTAAGATTTGGTGACACAATTAAAGGGGGTTTGAGTCTCCTCAGGAGCTTGTCCAACTCTGATTTGAACATAAAATTAGAAGGATGAACAGACAGCAGATGTGTACCTTTTGGCATCAATGATGACTGCAACATGTTACGTGTTCTGCTTTACAAATTAGCATTCTTCTTTATAGCCTGCAATCCTATACTTATGAGTTACATTATATACAGGTTACTTATAGCCCTTTTGATATTTTTGTTATTATACCATTACAATAATGAATGGCCAATTGTCTTTACAGAGAGCAGAAAAATTACTTAATTGCACATTTGATAAAACTGAAGACAAAGTTTAAAACAGCAGTTCCAGAAAACATTGTTCATATAAAAGTTGAATAGTGCAACAGTACCATAGCAGAAGGCAGCTCTACACTTTCTTTCCATTTCAGTCAATGTTGTTGTGTAACAGAAAACAACCTATAGAGCGCCACCCCTCCTGTTGACCATTTTGTAGGCACTGCTAAAATATCAAGATTCTCTTACGCATTGTTTAGGCCTTTTTATATGTGAAAAATGTAAGCAGGATCATGACAACATGATCATGGAATAAATATAAATAAAAGGAGGAGGAAATGTTTTTCTTTTTTTTTTTCAAATAGCAGAATCCAGAGTCAGACATTGACATTGAACAGTGGAAGTTTCATGACAAATAAAAACAAAATGCTGTAAATCCATTTTAGCAGACCTCTGTTTAGTAGAGTTTGTATACAACAGCACATTTTTCATTCAGATTCCATCCTGATTTAGCAGACAGCATCTGCTACATTGAAGATTTATCCATTAAATCAAGTCTTTGACTGACAGACAAGCCACTAGAATATAAACTGACAGCAGACTGCACTACGTACTAGCACTGATGATGTTACCTAGTTTGGGTAATGAAATGTCTACAAGAAAAGAACCCAACTTAGAGAGCACCAAGGATCCCTCAATTAAGTCTTTGCACATTAAATTAGAGTTTTACTATAAATGACACCATTTGCTTGATCAAGGACATACATTGCTGCAAGATTTAAATTCAAAGTCAGTGGAAATTCAGATTTCATGGACATTCCCCCTTTCCCCTATCCACCATAATCTATTAAATAATGTTTACAGTCCTTATTTCTCCATTCTCCATTTAGAATGTAACAATGGCCAGTTTAGATAACTCTAGAAAAAGCTGGATGATAAGACCATTCGTGGTTGCAAATTATAATAGCCCTTGGCCATTTCCAGGACTAAAGGCAGCATCCTTTAGTCTCACCCTCAAAACGACACTATAGGGCACTGCACACCAGAACAACTAGACACAAGGAAAGTTTTTCCCCAAAATGCCATCACTCTGCTTAACAACTAATTCCCTCACCGTCAAACCATTCACTAAGACTGTATGACTTTTACTAAGACTGTATTACTATTATTCTTCTCTTCCTTACTAGTATCTCTTCCAACTTATTACTATAACCATGTTGCTTGCATCTTTCAATTTATATTGTGTTTTTTGTTTCCTAGTATGATTTGATAGCTTATTAGTAACCTATGACTATCACTATGTGTTGCATCTTTTTATTCTTGATGAACATATTTTATTCTCCTTATGTACGCTGGGAGCATATACACCAAAAACCAATTCCTTGTGTGTCCAATCACACTTGGCCAATAAATAATTCTATTCTATCCTTTCATAGAAATGCTGTGGGATACAAGCAAGAGGGAGGGCTTTCCCATCATTTCCCTGCTTGATGGCTTCTGATGAGCACTTGGTTGGCCACTATTGAAACATGTTGGGTTTTTCATATGATCTCTTTTTATTCAACATCAACATAAAGGATTCCTCATCACTTTCCAAAATATTTATCTTCCAACAAAAATATTCAACGCTTCCTATTTGACAAAATGCATTTGAAAGAAACCAATATGGGAGCCACAAATCTGATTGTGATGTCCAATTTAGCCAAGTCCATGAAAATGAATATAATTAACTGGTGGGAAGCAAGGGACACCTCTAACGAAAAGAATAAACCACCCTCCTACTCCATTATACGTTTGCTCATTTTATAAAGATGATATTTCCACCTCCAAAATCTATTTCTTCACTTTCCTTTTTGAATCTTGTTTCCCTTTAACATTTGGCAGAGATGTATCTGTTTTGACACTTTTATGCAGTAATTAGTAACAACAATGGCACCATTTGCTTTGTCCTCTGAGATTAACAAGTTTTCAACACAGAATAGATTTTCTATTGTTAAAAATGCAAACTCTTGCTCACTTCAGTTACCTTCGCATTCATATAGAGCAGGGGGTCCATCAAAGTGAGAAATGAAGGATGAGCACCAAATAGCAATAGCACTTAGATTTATATGCTGCTTTATAGGGCTTTACAGCCCTCTCTAAGCAGTTTACACAGTCAGCATATCGTCCCCAACAATCTGGGTCCTCATTTTACTGACCTTGGAAAGCTGAGTCAACCTTGAGCCTCATCAGGATCAAAGTCCAGGCTGTCGGCAGAGTTAGCCTGCAATACGGCATTCTAACCACTGCGCTACCACAGCCCAAAGATAACCAAGATATAACCAAGATAACTTTCTCCTTTCATTCCTATGTGGTTTCATCATAATTGGGTTTAAATGAAGGTCAACTGGACTTACAAAATCACTTGAAAACAGAATTTCTTGCTTATATTCCCCAAGCCAAGTTCAGATCAAACTCTACACAAACATATCAAGGCAAGTATTGAAGAACATTTTGGTTTTGATCTTCCTTTAGGGAGGCATCAGAGAATCTACCTGCTCTTACATTAATGCATACAGCCGATGCCCTTTCTTGCAGAACTAGTTACAACAAGGCTGCATCTGTATTGTCTGGCTTATGCCTTCTACGTGGTTGTCTCCTGCTGTGTATTGAGATAATCTCTCTTTTTTTCTAAACATGTCCCTTGAATTGCCCTTGCTGCAGCTTGTGCAGGCAGGGAAAGGTGTCTTCATGCCCTAAAAGGGAGAGGGAGAGATACAGTTCAAATGCTCTACTTACAGAAAGCTCCACAAAAGAAGCTGCTTCCCTTTCTAGCAGGAACAGAAAAAAATAGATTGGTCTCTTTCCTAGAATATTCCATTCGTTCCTCAGAACAGACTGATCCAAATATTTACATATTTAATACTTTTATATGATCATATAAACGCATCTCAACCAATCCTAGGTGGCATGTAATAAAAGTAAAAACAGTAGCCAATTAAAAATCCAGTTGAGGCATCCTAAAAAAAACTTTCCAGTAACCAGAGACCAACAATTCTCAAAGAGCATAAGCCAATCAACACACACACACACACACACACACACACACACACACACCACACACCACACACCACACACCACACACGGCTCTATTAACATTTTGGCCTCAATGCCTGGTGAGACAAGTATGCATTTAAGGCCATCTGGAAGGCTAGTAGGTTTGGAGCCAACCAAATCTCAGTGAAGAGTTTATTTCATAGAGCAAGTGCCACAACAAAGAAGACACACCACCTGCCTCCTGCCATTTGACACTGCTTCACAGAAGGGACCTGCAGCATGCCCACTATACTAGCTCTGATAAAACCAGGCATTCCCACAAGTAACCTAGCCCATTGTCATGTGATGTTTAAAGCTGACAATCAGCACCTTGAATTGTACCCAGAACCTACTGGAAGCGCTGATCGTGTGGCAGTGATGTTACACTGGTATATCATGACACATCCAAAATTTCACGTGCCACCATATTTTGGACCAGCTGAAATTTCCAAATGCTGTTCAGTGGCAGGCCCATGTTGGCTGCATTGCCACAATACAAATGGGAAGTGACCAAGGCATGGGTGAAAGTGAGCAGTGCCTCCTGAGTAATGAGCACAGCTTGGTGCACAAAGGCCATCTTGGCCAGAATTGTCACTTTTGTGAGTTGCACACAAGATAAATTTGTGCAAAAGCCTTCCTGGCCATGGCTATCTCCTGTCTGTGTTACCCTATTCAGACTTAACAATGGGAGACTTCCAGACCTAAAGGCTAAAATATATGAAGAACAGTTGCAGGAACTGGGTATGTCTAGTTCAATGAAAAGAAGGACTAGAGGTGACATGATAGCAGTGTTCCAATATTTAAGGGGCTGCCACAAAGAAGAGGAAGTCAAACTATTCTCTAAAGCACCTGAGGGCAGGACAAGAAGCAACGAATGAAAACTAATCAAGGAGAGAAGCAATCCAGAAATAAGGATACATTTCCTTACAGTTAGAACAATTAACCTGGTGAAATAATTTACATTCAAAAGTTGTGGGTAATCAATCATTGGAAGTTTTTATGAAGAGATTGGACAACCATTTGCCTGAAATTGTATGGTCTCCTATTTGTGAAGGGGATTGAATTAGACCTCCAAGGTCCCTTCCAACTCTGTTCTTTTTTTCTTCTATTGTGACCTGGAGGGGAGGGAACTGAGACCCACAGCAACTCAGTCTTGTTAGGGTTGAGTTGAAGCATTCCAGAATACATTCAATATCTGTTGGGGCAAGAAATAGCAGCTGACTTTCAGAAATGTATGTTCCATCTGTAGATGCTTCAATCTGCCTTTCTGGGGAGAAGGAAGAATTCTAGGGCTTGTTTTTAACATACCAGTTTTTAAACTACTTCAAGTCACATAGCTATGTAATTCACTGTAGTATAGGTTTCCATGCACCTGAGCCCATATGTCCATATTTATCATAGGAGCTTGATCAGATCCATGAAAGCTTATTCCATATTATTAATTAATGAAATTTTTAGTTTTTAAGATGCACATGATTCTTTATTATATCTCCAGTAAGAAGATATTCTATAGCTGTTCTATTTAGAAGGAATTTCATTGTTGTCCCACATAAGTGAATAGTGAGCAGCTTTCTTAAAGATGCGGCATTTTAAAATAACCTTATTTATTAAAGAACAAATATTACATTTACTTTGCTCTTTAAAGTTTGGTGTTCTTTCCAGAATGAATCAACTAGGCTTGCAATTAGTTGTCATCAAAACACAGCATACATTACAAATTTTTAAAGAGAGTGTACTATAAATGGTAGCCATTTATTTATAGTAGAGAAATCTTTTTAAAAATGTATTCTGGGGCATCATTGAAAATTCTTTTGATGTTTCTGCAACTGCATCCACTTGTGCCTAAACAATTAGTTTTGACTCTACATATTGAAATCAGGCACTGTGGTTTGTACAAGGTTTGCAACTGAGTGAAATAAGTCTTTGTGGCTGGGTCAACAAACCATTCTTAAAAATAAAACATTGCTTGACTGTGTTTGAACCTAATCTATATTAAGGGCTAGAGATCAATTCTGCTCTTCTCTGACCCAGAATGCAGCCTCTTTTACCCATTTCTACGTAGCAATTTCTCTTCCCGGTATGGCCAGGAGAGATACACATGTAAAAGTGATAGTAGCTTCAGCATTTTCTTATTTGCAGGTGGCAATTAATCTGCTGCGGTCCTTTTCTGCATAAGCATGATAAATATTCCAAGCAACACGCTTGCTTTAAATCACTTCCATTCAGGCTCACTGCTGAGGGTCTCAAAGGTCAATTTGCCATAGTTAAAACAACAACAAAAAACCCCAACATTTGGGTCGAATCCAAAAGGTTTTATTGTTTTTCCAAGCTTCTAAATGCACAGTAGAAATAAGATTGGTTAAGCAATATGTTCAAAGATTAGGGTTTTTTTTAAGGCTCTGAAAGTGCATTAGCTAATCAAGTAAGAATATGTAATGAGAATGCTTATTTTCCTCATCAATAGAGGTCTAAAGCCCTGGTAAAAGGAGAATATTGCAATACATTGAAAAGCCATAGGCCTTGGACTTTCCAGTGTAGTGTATATTGAGAACACACAAGGTTGTGCATTACAATTACTTGAAATAACAGTTTTAAATCCCCACTTACTCCCCAATTTTGAGCATCCCAAAAGGTACTTGAGACTAATCCTTAACATAAAACACCCACAAATAACCAATGTGCTATTATAAGCCCCATAGGGACTGTAGCAGGAAAAGAAAGTAGCACATCCCACATTTCAGAAATCCCTTTAAAACAGGAGCTTGCAAGACTAGAAAAGCACTGGCTATTTAGGAACATGTTCTATCAGTGATCCTTCTTTCAAATAATCACTTGCTTCCAATCAATAGGCTTATGTCTCCACAGCTATTACCATATTTTTCAGCATATAAGATGCATCTTTTTCCCTCAAAAAGGAGGCTGAAAATCTGGGTGTGTCTTATACACTGAATACAGCATTTTTTGCCTCCCGAAACTCCACCCCCTTCATCAAAAGGGCCGTGCATAGCTTTTAGAAGACTTTCAGATAGCTCCTGGGGGCTGAGGAGGGCAGAAAATGCTCCCCAGCCCCCAGCAGCACTCTATAAGCTTCCTAAAGGCTATCCATGCCCTTTTTTTTTGACAAAAAACGGGCCCATTTTCATGAAAAATGGACATCCCCCCCCCCCGGAGCACTCTACAAGCCTCCTAAGGGCTATTCATCCTTTTTTTTTGAAGAAAAATGGGCCAGTTTTCGCAAAAAACAGGCCCTTTTGGGGAGGTTTGCAGAGGGCAAAAACATTCTTTTTTAATTTTCCTCTTCAAAACCTTGCTGCGTCTTATACTCCGAAAATACGGTAGTTCCAACAATTGATAGCCTCTTCTTGATGAAGGAATATTTGTATAATAGTCCAGGCCCAAAGATAACAAGAGTTAAAACAACAGCTCCAGAAAGCCATCTCCAATTAAAAATACTCCAGTCAAGCAGCCACCTGAACACTAAAGTCATCATGATGCCAACTGTCACAGTAATACTAACAACGTTAATAATTTTTGCATAAAGTTGCAGCACTTTCCCTTTTTCCTTAAGAACATTATTACAAAGTACTGGATGTCTTCCTTCTGGATAGAATAAAATCAGTGTTTGGGGCTTATGCACAGTTTCTGTATCAGCAGGAAGAAGACAGTGAAAGAAAATGTTTTGCTTAACTACCAAGCCAGATGTCTGGAAGAATTAAAAGATAAGACACGCTGTTTCAACAGATCACAATGTTGACAATGCTGGCCAGCAGTACATACCAGTCAATAGAACAAGTTCCATTGTTGAGTGTTTTACTTCTTCAAGAAAGACTTTGATTTTCAACAGATGATTAATAAACCTCATGGCCTTAATGTGAAATCTACAGAACTGCCATCCTGTGCCCATGCATTCACAGCAAAGAACCCCACATAAGTGCATCGCAGAGAAACCATAGAAGGCAGTGAGAATGGCAAAATAATGGCCATTCAGTCAATCAGAACAATATTTATGGGTACAGATGTGGGGTTTTCTACAAGTAAAAGAGATGAGAAGAACCATTCTTTCAGGGCTTTTTTTAACCATCTCATGACATATGTCTTCCTTGCAGAGGTGGTATTCAGCAGGTTCTGACCAGTTCTGGAGAACTGGTAGCAGAAATTTTGAGTAGTTCAGAGAACTGGTAAATACCACCTCTCACTGGTCCCGTCCCCATCTATTCTCTGCCTCCCGAGTCCCAGCTGATCAGGAGGGAATGGAGATTTTGCAGTATTCCCCTGTCATGCCCACCAAGCCACGTCCACCAAGCCATGGCATGCCCACCAAGCCATGGCATGCCCACCAAGCCATGCCCACAGAACCAGTAATAAAAAAATGAATCCCACCACTGCTTCCTTGGCAGGAAATGGTGGAATTTATAATAAGGAAAGAAAGTGATTTCCCCCACACGCAATTGTCCTGAGAATTGTCTTAAAAGATTAGATAAATATATGGTAGCTACATTCATCAGCAATTAATTTGGCAAAATAATTGCTAGAAAGAGAAGAAGACAACTTTGTCCTCAGGCAATTCCCAAATCTCTGAATGCTGGAAATAGGAATAACGGATTTGCCTTTCTTTCTTTCTTTCTTTCTTTCTTTCTTTCTTTCTTTCTTTCTTTCTTTCTTTCTTTCTTTCTCTTTCTCTCTTTCTTGCTTTCTCTCTTTCTTGCTTTCTTGCTTTCTTTTTGGATGAGTATTTATAAAATACCTCTTCAACCATGAACAACTGATCTGCAGCAGTCTAGCAGAATAAACACAACGGTTCTCAGAAGCCATTTTCTAACGGGGGCTATTTTAAACTATTTTCCCAAACTTTTCCTGAGGTTTTTATTGCGAAAGGGCCTTTACATTTTTATATTCTTAGTTCTTGCAAACTTTACTTGTATTAAATTATACACCTGTCTACAATGTAAAGTAGGGGAGATTATCATAGTTCTAGGAAAAAATTAACAACAAAGCAGAAGGTGAAAATTAAGGTTGAATTCACACATAGTTGCTGACAATGACTTGCACGTGAACATCAAAGCCTTAATTTCCAAATGATCTCACACATTGATGGGAGTCATCAATGGCTGAGATGAAGGCAAGCATGAAAAATTAAATGATGTGTGTGAACCAACTATAACAGAACATGAAAAGAGAGGCTGATAACATTTCTGTGAATAATCCCACTCACTCTAGGAAATGTGCAGTCTCTTGTGCAATAATTAAACTTGCAATGCTACTTTATTGTTCAGCATGTTCAACTGTTGTAGGGGAAAAAATGCCCATTTAAGTAAGGAACCAAACCGTCTGGTATCACTCCTTGCCAATACAATGCAGAAGAGCCCTGAAGCCCACAGAATTGCAGGTTATATACCCATGGTGGCAAACAGGTGGCATGCAGCGCCCTCTCTGTGGGCACATAAGCCATTGCCTTAGTTCAGCTCTACCACACATGTGCATGCGCCTTCTTCCTGCCAGCTGGTCATTGGATCTCTACCATGCAGAGAGCAGGGGGCATGTGGGGGGTGCATGTGCATGGGGCACGCAGAGGGAATGCACACGCATCCATGTGGAATGGGACACATGCGGGGGCGTGCACACATGTTTGGGAGCGCACATGCATTGCATTTTGGGGAGGTTGGGCACTCTATTGCACACACACACACACACACACACACACACACACACACCTTGGGTACTCAGTCCGGAAAAGGTTAGCCATCACTGTTATACACCCCTGGCAATAACACATAGGACTTACCAATAGCAATAGCACTCAAGACTTATATGCCGCTTCACAGTGCTTTACAGCCCCCTCTAAGTGGTTTTATAGAGTCAGCATATTGTACCCCACAACAAACTGGGTCCTCATTTTAACGACCTCGGAAGGATGGAAGGCTGAATCAACCTTGAGCCATTGAGACTTGATCTGCCAAACTGCAGGCAGCCATTAGGCAGCAGAAGTAGCCTGCCGTACTGCATTTTAACCACTGCGCCACTATGGCTCATATGCAGCATAAATTATAACATGACAGGAACATGGGGCGACTTTAATATGGGCTGATCCAGCAGTTCTACATTTTTCCCAGCAAATTCCAAACCTCCCCCTTTCTACTGATACTGGCAATATCTAGCATTTATTGACTCCATTCAGACCATGGAAAATGCAGCAGCCTGTTTTTTGTTATATCTTTCCCCTCCAGGGTCATCAGGGAATTTAGTTTTACCTGCTTAAATATGCACTTCAGCATCTGCATGAAGGAGAGAATATTATTTGTTCCCCGCCCTACTGAGGTAACAATCCTTTGGAAAGTGGCTCCCCCCTCCCCCCCCATGTTGGAAGCACTGACGCTTCCATGGGAAAAGGATTTATTTGGTGATATCACCATTGCCAAGAGCAGGGGTCCTCAAACTTTTTAAATGGGGGGGGGGAATTCACAGTCCCTCAGATTGTTGGGGGGTTGGACTGGCTTGATCCAGTGGCTAGGCGGTCATGTGACTGGGTGGTTGTGGCTAGGTGGTCATGTGACTAGGTGGGTGTGGCCAATTTAGCCATCCATTAAACAATGCACACAAATTAAACTTTAATTTGTTTTGCTCCTGAGGGTGTTTAATTTGCTTTTGTTTGCATGTTTACTTTTCTTTCTCTAGATCATCTTTTCAATTGTTTAGGAGTCTAGTGGCCCACTTCAGGAAACTCAGTTTTGCAGCAATTTTTCTCAGCACCAAGGAGCTTACAATCAACAAGTCTCTCTCTCTCTCTCTCTTCTCTCTCACTCTCTTTCTCTTCCTCCCTCTCTTTCTCTTTATCTTGTCTATCCTTCCCTCTCATTCATATTTATATATTTATATATCCCCCCTCTCTCTTTCTCTCTCTCTCTCTCTTCCGGTGGGGAAGGTCAAAAACAGGGGTTGCAGATGCCCCAGGACGCCTCTGTGCACCCCATGTTTGGCCTGCAAAGTGATACTGAGGGAGGGGGAGGCCAAAATGGGTCTGTTTTTGGCATCCTGGGGCATCCACGCACCCCATTTTTCACCTCCCCCATCTCCAGAAGCATTCTTCAGGCCAAAAATGTTGGCCTTACCTTCCAGTTCCAGCTCGCGGGGCTCACGAAGGTAAGTCCTGCACTTGGCTGAAGGGTGGGGGCCGGTGGGTGGGCAGGACAACCTCGTGGTCCTCCGTGGGCCGGATTAATGGCTTCAGTGGGCCGTAGTTTGAGAACACCTGGCCAAGAGGATGCCCAGTTGTGGGGTCCTTTTGTATCCCTGTGAAGTTGCCCACTGAAATGGTATGCATTAATCTATTTGCTGTAGTCAGCTTTCAAACTGCTGGGTGGAGAGGAGCTGGAGCATGTAACGGGAGCTCACCCACCTCACAGCAACAACGGGTCTCAAATATGAGCCTGCTGATTGGCAGCCCAATGTTCTAAGCTCATGAGCCACTGTACTCCTTGGAAAATGGCTACAATACAAAGAAGAGATCCTTAGGAGAGTTGGAAGTATGAAAGAAACTAACACTCATCTTGAAAGGTTCTTTGATCTTAAAAATTTAGGTCTCCATACCCCAATGCCCTAAGTATATTGAGGCTGTAGCTTACACAGTATTCCAGCTAACATTAATTTGGGAATGATGTAAGTCATAGTCATGCTCTCTTAAAAATCAGGACAATTTGAGTATTTGAAAATTTATTTATAGGCCGCCCTTTTCCCTGGGGGGACTCAGGGCGGCTCACAACTCATGGGGAGGGGGATACAAACAATAACACACAAGAACAATACATAATTAAAAATAGAGCACAACATTCATACCATTCGGGTGGGGGTGAGTTACATTCTTTAACCCCAGGCCTGACGGGATAGCCAGATTTTAAGGGCTGTGCGGAAGGTCTGGAGGGTGGTGAGGGTACGAATCTCCACGGGGAGATCGTTCCAAGGGGTCGGAGCTACTACCGAGAAGGCTCTCCTCCGCGTAGTTGCCAGTCGACACTGACTGGCAGATGGAACTCGGAGGAGGCCTAATCTATGTGATCTAATGGGTCGCGAGGAGGTAATTAGCAGGAGGCGGTCTCTCAAGTATCCAGATCCACTACCATGAAGGGCTTTATGGGTGGTAAGTAGCACCTTGAAGCGCACCCGGAGATCGACAGGTAGCCAGCGCAGGACAAGAGATTTCTCTATTATTGTTTTGAAATTGTACAATTGGAGCAACTACTGTGTGAATGTTCTTGATTGGATGTTCCCGTACCCAATTATTTTCCTTTTTAACACAACCGCGACCCAATCCATTTTTACTTGGAAGTACAACACATTGCATTCAGTGAGGCTCTCTGTAAGTGCTCATAAGAGTGTAGCTTGAAACATTCGTTTTTCCAAATTGGCCCAGACTCAAAATATAAGGACTTTTAAAACAAATATTGAACCATCTTCATATATTGTAATATTTATAAATATTACAAAGCTAAATTGAAATAATTGAAAAAACCTTAAGCATGTTTCGTGAGAACACTAAGACACACAATACAGTGTGCGACCCTTGACATCATATATACATATACACACCATCCACTAGCACCAAGATATATATTATAAAGTCAAAATAGTTACAAATTAATAGGAATCTAAGATAAAACTTCATAGAACCATAGAAACCCTTTGAGGAAGTTCCTCACACATGAAAACTGAGCTAGATTAGAAATGTGTTGTAAATCATCTGAACAGTGATTAGGTTCAAGCATTATTTTAATTGTTTGGCTTTACATAGAATTCTGTTTCTAGCTTTCTCATGAATAAAGCTTAAGAATCTACCTGGATTTTTGAAGTGGGTTGAGGACTTTGATGTTCTGACTTGAAGACAGAACAAAATAAGAAACAATATACCGTATTTTTCAGAGTATAAGACCTACCTTTTTCTCCCAAAATGGAGGGTGAAAATCTGGGTGTGTCTTACACGCTGAATACAGCATTTTTGGCCTCCCGAAACTCCGCCCTCAAGCATCCCATTTTTTGCAAAAATGGATGCGCAAAGGGTTTGGGAGGCCTGCAAAGTGCCATTTCTGACTCGTTTTTGCCCCCCCCCCCAGCTCCCAGGAGCACTCTACAAGCCTCCCAAAGCCTATGCATGCCCTAGGGTGGTTTTTTTTTGGAAATAATGGGCCGTTTTTTGCTTGTTTTTGCCCCCTCCCAGGCCCCAGAGCACTCTACCAGCCTCCCAAAACCTATGCATGCCCTGGTTTTTTTTGCAAAAAATGGGTCCATTTTTGTGAAAAACTAGCCATTTTTTACTCATTTTTGCCCCCACAACCCCCGGAGCACTCTACAAGCCTCCCAAAGCCTCTGCCCACCCTGTTTTTTTTTTGCAAAAAATGGGGCATGCAGAGGGTTTGGGAGGCCTGCAGAGTGCAAAAACTTTTTTAAAATTTACCTCTTCAAAATCTTAGTGCGTCTTATACTCCAGTGCGTCTCATAGTCTGAAAAATATATGCTTCCTATGTAATTATGCTGCCTATATCAGCTCTCCATCCACTGCTGTAGCATACAATTAGACAAAAAGCAAGAGAGAAAAATCCAACTATCCATTTTAAAATGAGGAATCGCATAACTTCAACTTCATTCCCACAAAGCAGTGATACTACTGGACATTCTCCATGTCATAAAAGAAGCAACTCTATAGATACCCAGCTGGTTCCAATGCTTTTTCCCCATTAAAACATTGGCTATATTTTTCAGGCAGAAGAGTTGGATAAGGAGGCTCTTGACCATCTTCAGGCAAGCTATGGTGCATCTCTTAATGAATTGATATTTCACTTAGTAAAATCTCTTGATATTCTCTTAATGGAGGTTATAGATAGGGGACAATAGTTGTCCATGTGGATCAAAGCATCCATAATTGTTTCAACAGTATTTATATTTGTCTCTGTTAGCAACATCTGTTCATTCTGAAGCCATGAACAACAAATTATCCTTTTCAAGAAGGAGAAAAACCAAACATAAACTAAAACAGCACGGTGAAATAGCTAAAGGAAGGAATGCAAGAATCATCTTTATTCGTACATTTTTATTCAGTATTACAGTACCTCTACATACCCTAAAGCTTTTCGGTAAGCCCATTGCCGATCTAGCCAGAATTCAAGACAAGGGAACAAATAGTCTTTCTGAGACCACGATCTACATCTTTATCTATGCAAGCTCATTTCAAGGCCAAAGAAGACATCATTCAGAAAATTAGCACCTGCACAAATGCTTTTTAAAGAGTAAACTGCAGGTGTGGGAGATTCAACTTGAATAAGGAGAGTGCAGCTGGCTTTTGTATTCACAAATCCCTTGCTATTATTTGCATGGAGGAAAAATGATCAATTTGCTCCAATAAAAATAGCAGATACTAGACTTTGCTACATATGAAAATCTAAAGGCAGGCTTGTGGGAGGAGAATACACTTACTTTTTATTAAGAAGGTAGAACGACTGAGTTTGAATAACAAAGAATTCCAAGTTTGCTAATAGATTAATATTCTTATTAATCCAATTTTTCAGGGTAAAAGTCACTTCATCCATATACATCAAGTATTATTTTGATTTATATGTAATGTGTGAGGATTTTAAACCATTGAGGTAAGAAGAATGAAAACTGAGATTAGGATGTCCAGGAACGAAATACTGGAGGCCCAGACAGGGGTTGACAATACCTATCCACAAAAGGGATCTTGCACTGGTGAACTGATTAGTACATACCATAAACTATTTTTTAAAAAAATCTTCCCTTCAAGTCTGCTGACTGTTGCACCACTAGCAACTTAGCATAAGAGGACGATACATCTTAAAGCCAAGTTCTTAGTAGGGAATAACCACTGAAGTACCAAGAAGATACTATTCCTTTCACACTCCTGAAGCTACACAAAAGAAAAGAACAGCAGGGTTCTCCAATAGTCAGTATGACTTTTGGCTTGAGAAACAGAGATTTCCATCCACCCCTCACCTCAACAGACTGAAGTAATGTGACCTCCATTCCCCATTTTTATTCTATATTTAGGCATCCGAAAGCGAACAGGCTCATGCTTTCTATGTTTCATTCTATACACACACACCTACACCTCTCTCTCTCTCTCTCTCTCTCCCTCCCTCTCTCTCTCTCTCTCACACACACACACCCCTCTCCACCTGTCTCTCAAGGTGACATCTTAGAACACAGGGATGTATTCATTAGCCCCCTCCCACTCATTCTCTTATTATTAGATCTTAAACTCTTCTCTTCACCATCTGTCATTCACAAGTCATATTTTAAAGACGGCAATGACAGCTTCACTTTGATCAGCTTGCAGAAGCCCCATCAGTGTCAAGCACCAGGAAATGAGGAGAATTCATAATTCTGACTTGGGATGGCCCCTTGACCCCTGGTGCTCCCCAAGGGATTGTTACTGTGCTTAGAATTGGCGGCTGAAGCCAACCGATGCTCAATCCTCTTTCTATGGCTGGCTGTAATTCCTCTCTCTCTCTCTCTCTCTCTCTCTCTCTCTCTCCCTCCCTCCCTCCCTCCCTCTCTCCCTCTCCCTCTCTTCTTTTTTTTAAAAAGGAAAGCTATTTTTTTTAATTAACTTCAGCATTGTATATTGGTCATTAGTGAGACTCTTTGTGCAGGACTTTCTTCCCTAGCAAGTTGCTCACTCGGTTTTCATGATCTCTAGGTAGAAATGATATGTTCTCCTGCTGTAGGCGAAAGATGCTCTTTGTGCTAACTTGACAGTCACAGATGCTTCTATCGCGACTGTCTTCTATGCCACAAGCTAATAAGTTGGCACATGCAATACATATTGCCAAAACATGCTACAGGCAGAAAGAAAAGAGAGAAAGAGAAGATGACTAAAATAAATGATGAGCTATACATTTCCTTCTATTCTTGCCACTCGTTCCGTTCGTGTTGAGAACTGACCCAATTCACCTTTGAATGCTAAGACTTGCATTCTTCAAAGGAGAATGGGGTAATAACAATTAATTTCACATTCAATTTTTACTATTTATATCTGCCAGTGCCACAGCATACGTTATGCTTCTTTCAGGTGTCCATAACCCGGCCCTGAAAACCCCAAAAATCATTTTTGCTGTTTTAATCCTTTCTCATACCACAAAGTATCAGCTTTACTTACATCAGCAAAAAATGCTACCTCCCATAAACATTCTTCTCCCAAGTACAAAGGCAATGTTTTCTACCACATCTCCAATATAAATTGATCTCTTGACTTTAAAATAGATAAATTACGAAGGCCTGTCTATGCTTGGGCATTCTGAGAACAAATTAATTACTCGGTCAGCTCTTACATATCTTGGTTGCTTCACTGGTTAAATAAGTGAACAGGAGTATTTTCTCTGATGGTTACTCAGATGTATAGTTACAAGTCATTAAATAGGAAATTGAGAGCTAGTTTGGCGAACAGTTGAGGCATCAAGCTAGAAAATGGGAGACTGTGATTGTTGTTGTCCCGCCTTGGACATGAAGCCAGCTGGGTGACCTTGGGCCAGTCACATTCTCTCAGCCCTAGGAAGAAGGCAATGGTAAACCACTTTGCCAAGAAAGCTGCAGGGCTTTGTCTCGGGCAATCTCCCAGAAATTGACATAATTAAACGGAAGAAGAAATAACTTCGGCAAGTCAAGAGAAGGCATGGTCTCAATTCTCAGAGTTGAGAAGGATCTCTCTCTCTCCCCCCCCTCTCTCTCCCTCTCTTACACACACACACACACACACACACACACACACACACACACACAGACTTATTATTAGATTTAGATTTATATGCCGCCCTTCTCCCAAGGACTCCACTTTTTCCTTCTCTATTTAACTTGGAACAGCTGCAATGAGACATTGGGACCACTGTAGTTTGCTCCTGGACACCCAGCAGCTGAGCAGAGGAAAGACAGAAATACAGAACAGCACAGCAGTATCTCCACTTCCTCTCTCATGAATCCAGCAGCTAGAGGGGGTGGGGGGATAGATATATAGGTAGAAGAAGTGTTTGAAATCTCATAAAAAATTCCATTTGAGTGCAAAACTGCTGGCTGGAGACAAAAATGGATTGTTCTGAGATTTCTGTAGGTGCATTGTGCTCTAAACAGCTCTGTTTGACCGCAAAACCCCAAACATCCCATTTTGCACTTGGAATAATAGAGTCACACTCAAAATGAGACATTTCACAAATTCCCATGCTAGAAATCTTTCAAAACAAATGTTGTTTATTCCTATTGGGTAGATGGTTTTCTGGCTAACTGGTTTGCTCCTTTCCAATGTGAAAATATAGTTTGCTGGACAGTAATAATAGGATCTGGGGGCATGCATGCAGTAGGGACAGCAGTGCTTACAAAACCATGATTGGGCAAAGGGCTATCGGTTTTTCACCTTTGCTTTAGAGCAAAGCTTCCAGTAGTCAGTCACATACCATCAAGTTTACACTGCTGGTTTGTTTTGAATATCCAGCATAATAATTGGATGGTGAATGTTTTCATTTTGCTACTGGGTTTATTTCTGGATGTGACACCACATCTATACAACCATATCTACAGTACAGTATTGTTCATAGATGCTGGCAGCTCCCAATTACAGAATATACAGTTTTCTCTTAATTTGATGGATTTGGGCAAAAAGGTAAAATACATGGTATAAACAGAAGGCACTGAGGAATTATATGTAATTTGTTTTAAAGCATTCATTTATCTCTTCTTAAAGGGATCATCCAATTTTTTGGGGTTTCTAACCCAATGTACATGTAACTACAAGTAGATAATCAACCCGTATTTCTATTTGGAGCAAGGATTTCTGGACTCATAACTTCAATAAATTTCTTCTGAACATGAGTCATATTGCTTGGAAGTGGTGCAAGTCCAAAGACAAGAAAGGTTGAACTGCAGATTTATGGCCGACATATTGAGAGGAAAAGGAAAATCTTTAGTAAAATCTATTTAAGAACTCACTGGGAAAGAAGGTGCAGATTGATGGATTGAAGACTGAATGGGAGTTGCCACTTGGGTAGCACTTGAGGAATGAACAACAGAAAATCTGTTTCGCGCAGAAATGAAGAACAAATAGCCAGGACTCAAAATAAGCAGATGCCACTTCACATGTTCAGAAAACGTAGCCCAAGAGCAGCGAGTTAATCAGGTTCGGAAGGCAAATGATCAGGGTGAAAAAGAAGGAGCAAAAGGTGCTGGCAGGAAATAGAAAAGAATGATGGCACAGATGGGAAAGGTGGCAAACGCTTCAAAGTGATGGCTGCATACTTGATTTTAGTCAACAGAAGAGAGGAAGCTGCACTGAGCAAGGTTAATTGAAGACCAGGTGTATTTCAAGACAGAAGTTGATCCTCCAACTAGTTCCACTCCTCCCAGAGTTTAATATTAAATGTCCTTCAATCTGCTCTTTGTTATCCATCTCTGCTCAGCTGTACCCTGTTCAGTATTAAAAACTATGTAATTCTTCTAGAGATTGCTTGGTGAGTTTTTTCAAGGGGGAGGGTTTTTTTTCCTAACATGTATGGTTAAGTAGTCTGCTCCTCCCCAGTGCAGGTTTACTCTTCGTAGCAAAGATATATTTCAAAGGAAGAGAGGGAATTGTCACTTGAGCATGCTATGTTTCTAAATATAATGCTCTTCTTAGTATAAGGTGAAAGGGCTTAGCATGTCTGGTATATGTAGGCTTGATGAATGGCGAGTGCATAGGCCAAGATATAAACCAGGAACTAAGAGCTGGAGCAATATGACTTGTACAATACAGGTACACCTTGACTCACAACCACAATTAACCCCAAAATTTCTGCAAGAGACTTGTTACATGAGTTTCACCCCATTTTGTAACATTTCTTGCCACAGTTGTTAAGTGAATCGCTCCAGTTGTTAAGTTGGTAACATGGTTGTTAGGGGAATATGACTTTCCCAATTGACTTTGCTTGTCAGAAGGTCTCAGAAGAAAGCCACACGACCCAGGGACACTTCAATCATCATAAATACAAGCCTGGTACCAAACGTCTGAATTTTGATCATGTGACCATGGGGATGCTGCAACCGGTATACGTGTGAAAAAAATAAATAACTTTTTCAGTGAAGTTCTAACTTTGATCATTCACTAAATGAATGATTGTAACTTGAGGACTACCTATACTAAAAATTCAAACATACCTTTATATGGTACTTAATAGAACTCTTCGGTGCGAGTACTCACTTATAAACAGCTATCTTATTTTATAATGAAGTATATAACCCAGTGGTTCTCAACCTTCCCAATGCCACAACCCTTTAATACAGTTCCTCTTGTTATGGTGACCCCCAACCATAGAGGAACGGTGTCTCGATTCCTAAGACCATCGAAAATATGTTTTTTCCAATGGTCTTAGGCGATTCCTGTGAAAGGGTCATTCGACCCCTAAAAGAGTCCTGACCCACAGGTTGAAAACCGCTGATATAACCCTTAGGGAAACATCTGGTTCTTCCCTGGAATGATTTTTTTCCCAACTCTGTCTTGAAATCAGCTTTCTACAAAATCATAAACATCTTTAAATCTAAATAAATCTGCCTTCTGTCAGAGGAATAATCTTAATCCACACAACCTAAGAAACACATCATCTGGGCAGCATCGGTTGATTCTAAACAGGAACAGCTTTTCAACACCTTAGTTACAAAAAAATAGGAAAGCCGCTCTCCCATTATCAAGGTTTCTTCAATAATGAGGCCAGTTGGCCTTCTTCTGCTGTCCTGCTGGGGCTTTAATTTGCTCTGCAGTTCTGCACAAAGCATTATGAGTTGCCCAAGTCTTCACTCTGTTTGCGTTATCATTCCAGTTCTTCACAATTTAAAATATTTGTGAGGCATTTAAAATGAAATGACTTGGGGGGGGGGGAAATTTCCTCCAAGGGAAGAACTGTTCAAATGTTTTTGCCCAGCTGTTTTTGGATGTAAGATAACTTATAACTTGGTTGTTTGCTCGTGATCGTTTATTTGTTTTGCACGGTTTCCTTGAGCTCCCAGTTCTCACAAATCATTCTCTCAATTAGGTTAGATGAATAATCATTGACCAAAAAAGGGCAAAAGGCACTAACTTTGTAAAATTTGCATATATTATGTTATATAGATAAATGCACAATTGGAAAATTATTGTAATTTAGTCTTAACAGAAAGTGAGCTAACAAATTTCCCACCCGGCTTACTTCCAAAACTTTTAAATTATTTTGCATCTCACACTAAGTCAACCAAATGAGTTCTCTTAATTAATCTATCCCCATGATTATGAAGGTCTTGTTTCAAAATCAATTTCAATAAATTAACTGTATTCAGTTCAAATCATTCACAATATTATCTTATTTAAATCAAGTTAAATTAATGATAAATAGCTGTGGAATTCCAGGTAGGGATGGGATTCTGACTGAGAGAAAGAGAAAAAATAGGTGCCTAGCAAATCTTTTTCTAAGCTAAAGAAGGTAAGTCAGCCAAACAGAAGAAGCCTACAGCTAGAATCATTTCCTTTTCTTTTGTATAACTGATCCTGGAAAGCAAATGGAAACATTAATTCCCTGTCTGTCCAGAGGCATCTGAACTTTTGATTTTCACCTTTTACCAACAACTCAGCTGCAGTGACATCTTACCTTTGGTTAACTTTGGCATGTTTTTTTGGCATGAGGTAAACAAAAGTTACCTCATTTCAACGTTTTGTCTAGTACCCAAAAAATCAGAGCTAGAAGCCTCTCCAGGCGGTTTTCAAAATACAGATATTTGTTGGCTTATAAAAGCTTGTTTAGTGACCATTCAAAGTTACAACACCACTGAAAAAAAGTGGATTCTGACTGTTTTTCAGAGTTAAGACCTTTCCAGTATCCCAATGATCATGTAATCAATATTCAGATGTTTGGCAATTGGTTCATATTTGTGGCCATTGCTGTGTCCCAAGGACCTTTTCCAAAGTCAATGAGGAAGCCAGATTCACTTAACAATCAGATTACTAACGTGTTCTGTCCCCCCTTCTCCGCTCGTTAACAAACGGCAGGCAAACAAACTTAAAAGGAACTTTCTTTATCAGTTCTCGGCTCAGACTGGCTTCGAGCCCAAAAATAACATAAATACAGTCTCTGACCAGATAACAGAATACAAAACAAATCTCTCTTACGGCAACAAAAGTTGAACAAAACAAAAGTAAAGCACTTCTTCCAAAGTCTCTACGAATCAGGGTTACAGAAATCAAAGCACTTCTCCAATTGTATCTTCTTGAATCAGGGTTACAGAAAACAAAGCACTTTTCCAAGTGTATCTTACATAAACCACGACTGATGATCAATCAATGTTCAATGAACCAAGGAACGTTGACTCCTGCAACTAGGGCGTGGCACCATCTGTCCTTTTATCCCCAAACCCCCACTAACGAGCCCCAGCTGCATCGTTAATCTTGCATTCCGAAAAGATTCACAGAAGACTGCTGCTGAGTCGCAACACTATCCCCCACTGCAGGGCCCTTTCCCCGGGTTCCGATGGTCGGGATGCGGTTGGAATGACGTGTCCACAAGATGACCCGCACCCATTTCCCTTGGTGCCTTTTTCATGAATCCCAAACCTCTGGAAGCATAGCCTCCTTGAATCGGAACTCCTTAGGTATCCGGTGGCCAGCATGTTTCCTTCTGCCCTTCACAGCGTTGACACCCCATCCAGGGTCCTTCATCCTCTGCAAGGCCGACCCACCAGCCCCCCTACTGTCAGAGGTTGACGGCCGCTCTACCAGCTTCGGCCGAGCCTTAACACCCTGTCCAGGGTCCTCCACCCTCTGCAAGGCCGACCCACCAGCCCCCGTACTGTCGGAGGTTGACAACCGCTCTACCAGCTTCGGTTGAACCTTAACACCCTGTCCAGGGTCCTCCACCCTCTGCAAGGCCGACCCACCAGCCCCCGTACTGTCGGAGGTTGACGGCAGCTCTACCAGCTCCGGCCGAGCCCTAACACCCTGTCCAGGGTCCTCCACCTCCTCCAAGGCCAACTCATATGCCCCCTCGCCGTCGGAGTCTGGCGGCAGCTCCCCGACTCCTGTCGAGCCACCACACAATCTCTTCCCGCAGAGCCCTTCCCCCGGTTCTGACAATCGGGGTGCAGTCCAGAAGGGGTGGTGAAGGCCTCCACGGAACACTGTCCAAGACACTGGTACCCCACCAGGAACTGAGAAACAATTAAGAGGCAGAGCATTGGCCGCAGCCAGGCCGACCCAGTGTCTCGGGGAGGAGAGCTTCTCAGGCCAGGCAAGGAGTGACTGGGAGGAGAGGGCAAGAGGCAGAGCGAGCCAGTGGTGGGTTCAGTGACTGGGAGCTGCAGCAGGGGATGAAAGAGCTTCATTTATCTGGGAATCTGAAATGACTGGTTTAAATCATAATATAAAAAGCACCCAAAAAGAAGAAAGAACAAAGAAAAAAAACCAACCCTAACCCTTGCCTGTTTTTGGAAATGGTTCAAGAGGGAACACACACAAAAAGAGAGGCAGACAGATAGGTAAGAGAGAGAGAGAGAGAGATGAGAGAAATATTAGAGAGAGACAGTGAGTCAGAGAGAGAGAAAGGGAGAAAGAGTGAGATGAAAGAGAGAGATATGAGAAATATGAGAGTGGGAAGGGAGGGAGGGAGGGAGAGAGAGGGAGAGAGAGAGACAGAGAGAGAGAAAGACAGAGAGACAGAGATACCCGTTTCCCCACAGAAAAGAAAACACTGGGAGCCAAAAAAAACCTGGGTAGGTACGGCCAATAAAACTGGGTGGGAGTGAGTGATGTCAAGTTGGCCACACCCTCCCGGTTTTATAGCTCCCGGTGTTTTCTTTTCTGTGGGAAATGGGTCCAAGTGTTGAAGGTTGCAGACCCCTGGACCTAGACCAAGCTAAATTCCCAAATTAGGAAATTCCTGAAAGCTTGTCATTCAGACAAATCAGCCATCAATAGATGAACAAAGATAAACCACATTTACACACCGTCCAAAAGACAAAATAAAAAAGCTGCAAAAGAAACAAAAAGATCAAAATACATCCTCACAAATGAAGGCAAATATACATGTCCCAGGAAAGTATTGCAGGATGTACTCTGCAGGGTCCAATCAGAGTTGATCACCGGAACCAGAGATTTAGTCTTCCAAGCTTTCAGACTCGTGCTGGAGCCCATCCTCAGGAGTCCGAAAACTCAGAATACTAAATTTCTGGTCCCAGTGACCAACCCTGATTGGACCCTCCAGAATACATCCTTTCCAGATGCCTACACCCAGATACGCAAGTATTAACACCAGACAAACAACCAAGCAGAAAACAATATTCTGATCAAGGAACTGTCAAGGAAAAAAACATCACCAATACTGCCAGGGCAAGTCATTATATATAAAACAAACTTCACATTTCCCATCACTGATGATATTACCTCGTCTGGTAATAAAATGTCTGCAAGCAAGCAACCAAGCTCAGAGCACTAAGTACTCCACTAATTCATTTCTACTCTACTCTCTTACCTACTCTTCAAAGTAGATAATGTATGGGTGGTGTTTCTTTTCTCCCCCTCTCTTCTCCTTCTCTTGAGATTATCTAGGACTATTATTGGAAATTAATCACAGAGAAAGGCAATGAATGTGATCTATCGTTCTTTAAAAGTGCACCGTAGTGATTATATAAAAATCTATTAAGAGAACAGAAAATTTAAGAGCAATGTTGTTTTCAAAGGGAAATTCAGCCTTAGCCTTTGATGCCGGAAGAGATGAAGAGAAGTAGGGAAAGAGAAACAATCAATTCTTTAAACAGATTGAAATGAAGGCCCACAGAGCACAAAGTTATAGTAAGCTGGTTTATCAGCTGAAGGTCACCCTATAAGAAAGCCACCCCACTGTTTGCATTCTCTCTAGGGCAACATCCTGTATATCAGCAAAAATTGCAAACATAAAACTCATTGACAGATTTATGGACATGGTGCCCTAATAGCAATAGGAGGAAAAGAGGACTTTTAATTCCAACAGGACTCTGATCTTGGTGTCCATCCCACCATGTAAGTGACTTCCTTTCTTTGCCTCCCTTGTCATGTCCACAAAATCCTTTGGAATTATTATGACAAACCTGTATCCTGTATCAAAATGCAGCGGTTTCTGAAATGTCTGGGCAGGTTCTGATTGATTAGGCAGACTGCATCGAAAGTGTAAAATCGCATTCTAGAATTATATTTCAAATTAATAATGTATTCACAAAGAGTAATAAAAAGCCTACCAAAGTGGAAACTTGCTATCTTTTCCTGGATCAGAGGAAGAAACTGGTGTGATTCACCTTCAGTAAAACAATACTTGTTAAATGTAGATCAGTAACAACACAAATCATACGCCAAATGTAGAAAGGGGTCTCCTATAAAATGTCTATGGAAGTAAGTAGTAGTTTATAAGTAGTCTGCCACTTTTCTACTGTATTTCAGTATTTGATGAGTTGCTTTGAATAATTTTTCTGATGTTTGTATCATAGTATTTGAACAGAGTTCCCCAACATTTCCAGCTTTGCGGACAGACGTTGGGTGGAGAGGAGATGGTTTTATACGAGTGGCAAGCACGCACACAGCTCCATTTCTGCGAGCAGTGGGCAAGTAGGCACACTGCTTGTGAAAATGAAGCCTGAATACACATGCTCACCCGTTGTCTGTGCAAGGGAAGATGCCCGTGCACACATGCTCATCCTCCACTTCCACGGCCTGGTTACGAAAGGCTCAAGGCCCAGTAGTGGGCCACAGCCCTGGGGTTGGGGACTCTTGTATTAGGACAAACTAACAGTATACCAGTATATGACCACAACTGAGCCAAAATTTTCCACTGCTAAGCAAGACAGTGTAAAGGGAGTTTTGCCTCATTTTATGACCTTTCTCTCCACAGCTGTTAAGTGAATCACTGCATTTGTTAAGTTAGTAACATGGTTGTTAAGTGACTCCAACTTCCCCATCGACCCTGCTTGTCAGGTCACATGTCCCCAGGACACGGCAGCCATCATAAATATGAGTCAATTGCCAAGAATCTGAATTTTGATCATGTGATCACGGCGATACCGCAACAGTTGTGTGAAAAACGGTCATAAATCACTTTTTTCAGTATCCTTGTAACTTCAAATGGTCACTAAAAGAATTACTTGTCCCAGCTTCTGCCAACCTAGCAGTTCAAAAGCATGTAAAAATGCAAGTAGAAAAATAGGGACCACCTTTGGTGGGAAGGTAACAGAGTTCCGTGCGTCTTCGCCGTTTAGTCTGCTGGCCACATAACCACGGAGACGTCTTCTGACAGCGCTGGCTCTTTGGCTTTGAAACGGAGATGAGCACCGCCCCCTAGAGTCAGGAACAACTAGCACATATGTGTGAGGGGAACCTTTACCTTATCTGTGCTGAATGTGAGGAGAATTATTTTAAATGAAATAAGATCTTACATGAAGGGTGTGGGGGTTAGGGTGCTATCCTTCCCCCCCCCCCCGACTTCATAATTGACAGTATTATATAGATAGTATTACCCCTACAAGAGTAACAAAATTCAGAATTCACCCACTCCTGTTTTGGGATCAAGATATAGAAATTTAGAAATATAGAAATTTCACAAAGGAGACTTCTAACTCCTTAGATCACTATGCCACTACAGTGTAATTACAGAAAGGTATTAGATTCTTCCACACACTTAAAAAAATATGCTACAAAGCTAGATGAATTGAGAACAGATCAAATCTTACAATTTTTAATCTGCTTCAAAGCCATAATTCTCCTCACCAAGTGGAACCCCAGAGGGTCAAGGTAGGGTATCAGGGTATTAACATTGCTTATTTGTCTTTACTGTGGATTCTAAAGTTGTCAAGGACACAGATAAAGGGGAATAAAAGGCATAGATGCTCAAAATTTGAGATGGCCACTGTATTCCATGAATCTCTGGTTTCACTTCCTCTTCCTTTCTCCTGCTTAAAGGGGTATTTGAGTAAACCCCCTGGTTCTAAATTACCAATGCGGATGGACGTTTGGCCTGCTTCTGTCTTCCTGATCACAAAGGAATACATCAAAATAACAAGACCCAACCTGTCTCATGTTAAAGAAGAAAGAAGGCAATTAACTGGGATTCATCTTCCTGGTTCTCTTAAGTCCAGTCCTCGCAGAAAACAGATAAAAAGGTTTTCAAGGAGAGGACTTGGAGTTTCAGATCTTAGTTCAAAATCGGAAAAAACACCAGGGATTATTTCAGAGAAGATTCCTGCACAATCACAGAGTATGCTTCGATGGAAACCAATCTCTGCATGCAGCTCTTATAGCAAAGAAATCTATTCACAGGGCCATGGAAGAAGACCTTAATTAATCACTGTCATTTTTCTATTTCTCAAATATTACCCGAACTCCCTCCAAATTTCTTGCCATGCTCTCCTGATTGGGTCTTTTAAGGAACAAGACAGCTGGTACAGCCAGGCCCTGGAGGACTTATCCAGCTCCATTTAAAGTCTGCGATAAAACCTTCACCAAGGCAGATTCTACCATAAATCCTAATTCGTGATAGAACCATCCGTGGGCTGGCTTGACACTTTAACGAGATCATCAATTCTAGAGTAGCCCAAGTACGTTTTGGCCTGGGGAAAAAGGGAGGGAGAATTATAAGGGAAGGCAGATGCTTCATTCAGAATGATAAGAAAAGGATGCTGAAGTCAGGCTTTCATGAAAACTGGTTGTACCCCTCTGTAATGATTTTTTTTTAAAGGCCAGAACAAGATTTTGGAGAGGAGACAACACAGAGCACGCTCTAAGTAGAGGGGTTTGCCTCTTTGCTGGACTTTTCACATGTTCTAGGAATACAAAAAGTACAGCATAACTTAATTCTGCAGAATCCCAACTTCATTACCCAGACAAACCTCTCTATGACTACATTTATTTCTTCATCCAAAACTCTAATTCTATCTCATTTCAACAATAAAAATTGACCTTGCGCCTCCATATGTCCTCCCGCTCTCCCACAAACTCCATCAATTAATCTAGTATAGTTAGATGACTATATCAGATTAACTGATGGAGGTTGTGGGCAGTGGTGGTAATCACTTACCTTCCCTACCAGTTTGTCAATATGAGTGCGCACGCATGCACTCCACCTTCCGCGGAGCCTTAAAAAGGGCCTAAATGGGATACCAGTATGAACCGGTAGAATGCCACCACTGGTTTGGGGGGAGGGAGAGTATATGCAAGCTCTGGCATCAGGAGCCAAGTAAAATTAGCAAATAAAATTAACCAATCATATTATGTAAAAGATGGAATTATGCAAATGAACCCCAGAAGAAGGAAGGAGGAAACATAGGAAGGATAATAACAGGACAGTTGCTAGAAACTATGACAGTATGGACTGCTTTCCAAATGATATTAAAATCCCAAATCAGTAGCCATTGGTGTGGGAAGATAACTGGAATCAGAGAACTGAGTTAACCATAAAGACAATAATTTCCTGTTTGTGTGTGTCTTCTTCAATCCTGACACTGCTGTCTAAGTAGGGTCTTCCTCCCTAGTTTTTGTGTTGCCTGCAAATATGATAGTTTCTAAGAGCTAATATGGCATTTATATACAGTTGTTGAACGGCCAAAAGCCCGGCTAAATCTGGAGCAGCCATTCAACCCTTCCTTCCAGCTTGATGCAAAATCATAGTTGAGTATGATTGTTCAACCAGCTCTAAATCCTCTACTAATAGCATGGTCCAGTTCAACTTTTTCATCTTTCCTACCAGAATCTCATAGGAGAGTCTCTCGAATGTTTTCCAGAGCAGTGGGTTGCTTTATTAATGCTCAGAAGCTGATTCATAATCTTCTCCAGAATTTTGCATGGTATCAGTGTCAAACTAATTTATCTGTTTTTTTCTCCCAGGTACTCTTCTCCCCCTTTTAGAAGATAAGAGCAACATTTGTCCTTCTCCAGTCCTCTGTTACTCCATGATTTCATATCACAAAGGGACTCCAATATAACATCTGAAGGATCATTCATGATTCTGGGATGAAATTGGCTTGATCCTTGAGAGATAAAATTGTTCCGTAGCCATTTCTTTATTCATCCCAAACTCCCACCCTTTTCCTTTCCAACTTGTTCAGCTTAGATCCATTTGAACACAATTTCCATTCTGGACAACAGTCAAAATAAAAGACTTGAGCTCCATTTCACTAGTACATATTATTTTTATGTTATTATTATTTATTTATTACATTTGTTTGCCACCCATCTTACCTCAAGGATATTATCATCTTATAATCTTCTGCCAGCAGTGGATCCACCCCTCCTTTTTCTTCTGGTGAATGATGCTATTTCATTGCTAGATAGAATTTATTAGAATTTATCTAATATTTACAAATGCTCAATTTTATGTTAACACACACAATTTAATGGGTGCCTTTTCCCTCGCCTCTCAGTCTGGCTAATGGAAAAAAAGGGGGGTAGAGCATTTTGCTCTCCCTTTCCATCAGACAGAGTCTTTCAAGCAGCTTTTAAGAAGTCCTGTGTGTGTGTGTGTGTGTGTGTGTGTGTGTGTGTGTGTGTGTGTGTTTGTGTGTGCTTGTGTGTAACTTTTTTGAACAGCAGCCCTTTTGTTTAGTCCCAGGATTTAATTGAGAAGAAATGTCCTTGAACAAATGCAGAAACATCCTCAGTGTACTTTCCGAGAAAGAAAGAAAGAAAGAAAGAAAGAAAGAAAGAAAGAAAGAAAGAAAGAAAGAAAGAAAGAAAGAAAGAAAGAAAGAAAGAGCGAGCTATGGCTCTTTTTTTCCTTTGTTAATTTTTGTTTATCCCATCAACTTGAAACATTAGTGTACAAACAAAATATTTTGTGTTTATAAATAAGTAAAGTAGCAAACCTGGATGTAAACAAGTAAGCCAGGCTAAATTGCCAAGGCAAAGAGGGAGCAAGAAGATGACAATCAGATGCACTCTCAAAATCATCAAAAGAATAGAGTGTAAGATTTTTCTCCTTATCATCTAAGTCTCCAATTTCAGGTCCTTTATGCCTTATGTCAAGATGAATTGTTATTTCTGTTCAAGGCCATAAAAAGTGCAATGAGGTGGGGTGGGTAGAATTGCTGAATTATGAACAATATCTATTCTGACTCTGAAGGTAAGAAAACACCATGTCAATGGAACAAGAATTTCATCCACTTCAGCTTTCTTCTTGATTGCTTTCCCAATTGTTATAACAGTCTCCCGGAGATGGGACATGTTGTTTTCCTTGGAGGAAAAACAGCAGTATCAGAAAACAAACAATATAGCATTTCCCCCATGTCATCCACATTCCTTCTAATTCAACCCCTCCTAGGAAATGACCTTTCTGAAACTAACATGCCTAGAAAGCCCACTGGACCTTATTTATTTATTCATTACATAAAATTATATATCTCCTTATCGCTGGTCTCCAGGCAGTTCACAAACAATAAAGCATACAATATAATAAATCAACTCAATTAAGTCTCCTAAAACTCACAGTAGCAGTAACCAAATTCTACAATAACATTAGATACTAAAAAAAAGAGTTATTAAAAATCCAACAAAAAGATAGTCCAAACAACAGGTTTCAAATTCCCAGAGAATCAAAAACATCTCTACTGCCTTCCTAAAGATGAAAAATAGGGAAGCCAATCAGATTCTAGGCGGAAAGCATTCCAGAACAATGGGGCAGTCACTATATTAGCCTATGCGTCATGATAATATCTTCCCAAATGTTGACAGCAGACTATGGTGATGAAATTCTAAAAGTAATTGGGTAGAAGAAGAAAGAGATGCATAATCTATGCATTTCCAACTCAGAGTGCCATATGAAAAAGGAAATGTTATTCTCTACTTCCTACAATATCATGTCTACTTCCTTGTTCTTGAAAAGATACAAGGATCATGCATTACCTGTTTTCTCCACACTCCCTAAGGCTCATGTCCACCAATAGACAAGGAGTCTACATCCATACTTCCCTTTTGGACAGAGATTAGTATGCCCGTTCCTCTTTCCTCAAAAGAGACTGGCTTTCTAGAGGGCTACAAAACTTGCATTCAATTGGCCTTCAGAGAAAGAGAAAGCAGTTGCTTGGTTATCATCCTATCTCCAGGAGCATCAACCACAGAGAAAAAGTGGAGAGACAATGACCCAAGAGATGAGGGTATCATAATTGCTGGCAGCTAGACCATAAGCAAGGTTTTCATTTCATCCTTCTATCTTCGCTTCCTGACTTCATATTCCGATACTTCCAGTGAATGAAAAGGCATTTGTAGGAGCTGTTTTATATGCATTGCTTTAAAAAAAAAAAAAAAAAGCACACGTCTGCAGACAGGACTCATTATACCTCAGAATATTTTTCCTACAGTTTGTCCTTTTAATCAAGAGACAGATTTTTAGATATTTAAGATTGCAAAGAGAGAAAGGTATTCATTCACATAATAGAGATTAATGTATTTCTGTGTTACATTAGATCTAATGTAAAACTAAGCTTAGTGTCATTTTTCATGAAATCATTTCAAAGCTGGTGGGTTGGGTCTCAAATCTATGAAAGAAACATAAGATCAAGAGATTTCTAGAACTCAATTACCTCATTATTCCTGTTTCAACACATACCTTTTAACACAATTCTATTTTACTGTATATTCCCCTCATGTTAGATTTATGCAGTGTGAAATATATATTGATTATATAAAAGCATTAAGTCTTCTGGGGAGATACTTTGTTGAATATCTATTTTTTCTCTGTTTCTCCCCAATTCCTGCTTCATCTGCACTGGTACCAAAGCAGCCACCAAAAGATGAACCATTTAACTGAGGAGACAGAAACTGTGACTGACATGAAAAGAAACAACAGCAGGATATATCCACATCAAAGGCTTCAGCTGTGTTTAGGACACCACCTGCAGTTCTCCCATTCACAGCTCTGCTTGCGTAGAGCAGATTGAGGAAATGCCCTCTTAATGCAGGAGATTGCAGTTACAAAGCTGCCAGCCCATAACCACTTCTACCCTAAGGAAGTTGCCTTCATTCTATACAATGGGACATTTTTATTTATAGCCAAGTAGCAATGCAGTGTGTGACAAGAGTGTAGGATTGCAGAATAAGCAGCTGTGAGGGGATATTTGCTGTTATTTCTAGAAGGATATTCACTAGACAACCAAAGCCTGAAAGCAACATTTTAAACAAAGCATTACATCTTGGTCATGTGGAATAATATGAAACACTATCTCCATGACATGGATAAAGAACGGGTTCATGAATTTTTTTAAAAAAAGTATTATCAAATCAAAACTGTACATCCAGGGTAGCACTGCCTTTCCATTCTAAAGAGTGTAGGTAGTCCACATTTAGCATGCCCGACTGGTTTAACTTGGTCATTAAAGCAGGTGGTCGGTAGGTGGTAAAGCTTTACAGACCTATGAAGGTTATAAACGTGAGGATTTGTCATCAGATTACATTTTTATCGCTGCTGTAACTGCAAATGGTCACTAAACAAGATAGTTACTAAATGAGGATTACTTGCCATCTTTTTCTGTGCCCCATTTCCAGGGGTGGGACTTAGCTGGTTCAGCTAGTAAGCATTTGGCCCCTCCCACCTGCCCCTGCGCTTTCCTGTCCTATATTTCCCCATTTTTTAGCTCAGTTGATTCGTGCAGCACAGTGGATCGCTGCACATCAGCTGTTTCACTCACAGGCACTGATATAGAAGGTAAATTTTGAATCTTAAAAGGGTCATTTTTTTAATGTTGCACACGCAAAGCTCATATCAATTCAAAGTTCTTCATGTATTAATATTTTTTTGTTAGCAAGTACAATAAGTACATTTTTTATACTTACAACTGCATTAAAGATAAAAAAAAATCTTTGTAACTTTTTCTTTCTTTTCTATTTTGTTTTTCCTTTTTTGCATTTTTAGCTTTCGCTTTGATTTCTTTTCTCCCCCTTATATATCAGTTTGTGTTCATTTTTATCTTCCTTTTTAAAATGTTTAATAAAATTATATTTAAAAATTAGTAACAATATTAAAGAGGACACTCTTTTTTTATTTCAACCGATCTCAGTTCAGTAAAAAAATATATCTGCATGCATTTTTTCATACAGAATATTATGGTCTGATTTTGACCAACAGTGAAGGAATGTTTAAAAATTGTAAATTATCTCTGTGAAGTAGACTCTGTAAATGGGTCATTTCAGCTTGAATATATGTATTTCAACAAGATTTCAACATCTTTGGCAGACAGCTTATCAGAATTCTCAAGCTGAGTGAGGTTTTTGTCACATGAGTTAATTACTCCTGTCATTCTCTGATCTCTGCTTCTCTCCAAAAAGTTCTGTTTCACGTCATCTACCTGATTTCAATGAATCTGGTTTTTCTAAATGACTGTAATTCATGAGTTTTTAAAGAGATAAATAACCACTGATATGTTTATTATTGTTTTCCTTTTGCTGCAGCATTCTTTTGTAGGCCAGAAATAAATTAATATCCCCACCCTCCCATTCTTCAGATCCAACCGGCTGCAAGCTCCCCATCAGATAAAAAGATGAGGGGTGATTCCTGTTTTTTGTGCCTTCTTGTGTTTGGGCCCGTAATTTACAGGGCAATAATTAAAATTAAGACAAAATGGGTTTTTTTGCTTACCAATTAAATAACAACGGTAATTATGGAGATAGCCCTTAAATTGGCAAGGACCGTGATTGTGAATTCAGCACATTGCCATCGATAACCAGTAGTAATAATATTCTTATTTTATTGCATCTGTCCATCTATACTCCTGTTCTTAATTTGTAGAGGTGAAAAGGATAAAAACTCAATGGAAAGCCATACCAAATCTTCCATAATATATATGCACATCTGTTATACAATTGGTGGCTTCTTATATAAGCACATCTGTTTTCATGCAGTCTTGGGCAACTCTAACCATTCCTTGACAGGAGCTATGCCACCTGTCTCTCTCCGAGAAAATCAGAGGCTCAAGTAACTATATAAGCAGCAGTTTTAAAGGGCAAATAGTGGGGATTATATCTATAAACTGCTTGAATGAGAGACATGCCAATCAAAGAATGAAGAGAGTTGTTATATGCAAATTCTACAAATGACAACAAATCAGACCCATTGTCCTGTTGCTAGGAAATGTAACAATGCATTTTTTTTCAAGCATAATGTTAGTCTTCTCTAATTACCCATTCGACTGTGGGTGACGAGATGATGACAAATGACAACGGGAACAGGACTTTCCAATACCATAAATTTAATATGAAGTCAAGATTGCATATTTGACCCAGTACTAAAAACAGTTTAGATATGAAAAGTCCTTCATATATAGAGGACTACCAATGAAATCCAATAAAATTTTGTTCCGTGGTCCTGCAGGAGAAAGGAGCAGCTTAGCAAAAGACATGACAGGATGATATATAGTATTTGATATCCACCTTCACCGTTGGATAGAAGGCCATGAAGAAAACATGTACCATGTTGAACACATATCCTACAATGTAATTATATGGCAAAGTTGCAAAATATCTTCTGTGTTAGGGTGCAGAGCATATAATTTATTTGAATTGTCCTTGAGTAATAGAGAAAGGAAAAGATCAGTCAGCAGATGTATCAGGAGGTCATTTATTGTCAGCCCTGTAAGGGAGACCACACTAGGACATCAGAATTATGAATGCTAATATCACTTTTGTATTACCACTGTTGTAAGCAAATTCAATTCAACAAATATACTACTGGCTCTAGCCCTCTAGAGAGTCTGTTCTAGGTAGAGGAAGCAAAATTATCAGGTTTCAGGCTCAGGGCTGGAGAAATAGCAGGAAATAACAAATTCAGGGTTGCATGATATTGCCACTGGAATGTAGGTAACAAAAAAAATTGAAGTGGGAGAAAAATTGTGCCTATCTGAACTGACATTAAATGAACTGAATTGCCTTCTACAGGTGTGTTAAATTCTTGTGAAGTATATGCAACTGTATTGGGTGGGTTGCTTCCTCTAACACAGTGATTCTCAACCTTTTCTTCACCATGGACCTCCTTTAAATGCTTTTTGTGGTCACAGACCATGGCCACGGACCTCCAAGATTTAAATCATAATATTTCCACCAGACTCCATTTGATTTGATTTTGATTTTATTAACATTTGTAGGCCGCCCTTTTCCCTGAGGGGACTCAGGGCGGCTCACATAAAATCAGGGAGGGGAAGTACAAACAGTAACATAGACACATATAATAAAAGTAATAAGCAACATACATTCATCATTCGGGAGGGGCGGCTATCCTTGTCCCCAGGCCTGACGGGCTAGCCAGTTCTTGAGGGCTGTGCGGAAGGCCTGGACGGTGGTGAGGGTACGAATCTCCACGGGGAGTTCGTTCCAAAGGACCCACTGTGATAATATTGTGGCCTCCAGTGGTCTATGGACCATAGGTTAAGAACCACTGCTCTAGCATATGTCTCCATTGCTGAAATTTTGCTTTTATTGCCAATTGAAGTTGTTCTTCCAGGTGGGCATGCCATGATCTAACATCTTTCCTATCCTAACATCTGAGAGAAATGGAGCTCCCACATCTTATGTCTTTCAAAGGAAATACATTCTGTAGCACTAATTCCTGGCCCTATATCATGGAGGCATTTGGACAGGAAATTCAGTTTCTCTTTCTCTTCCTATTTTATGGGAAGGTACACCAATCTTATAAAAAAATAAACTGAATCACACATTATTATTTTTTTAAAAGAGGATGTAAAAAAACCATTTCCATTTGAAACATTTACATACAAACTATTAATTGTAGAAGAAATGAAAACAGAGTGCTGGTCAAGTCATAGGCATCATCTTAGAAGAACCTCCAATAGAAAAATATACAGAAAAAAGAAAGATTGCAACAGATCTGAAAACGATGCTAATCTGCTTCTATTTAGAGCGGGAACAATCTGCATAAAATACATGAGGACTGAGCTTGTACAGAGGCGATACCAGAGACAATAAATTAGGATGAAACACATAGAGTAATAAATAAATCTTAGGATAATCTTAAGTAATTTTTCCTGTTCCTGTACAGAATATGTAGCCCTTGGAACAGATATTTTATTTGTCAAAATTTGTGTACCCAAAATCCTTGTCCTGTTAACTCCAACTTTAATAAGATGTTGGAGGATAATTTTAAGGCTCTGATTCTCTCTTCCCACTCCCAGCCTACAGCTTTTTGCTCCTGCTAGAGAACTGCCTACAATTTCTAAAAGAACAAAAGCTTTTCCACTTGGAAAGAGAGGTTTATAGAGGTTCTCTCCTTTGGCTATATGCTAAAAGCAAGCTGCTTACCCCACAAGGATTCTCTTTGAAATAGGAGGATGTGTATTTCTTATCTGGGAAGCAGTTGTCAATATTGTGAATACTGGATGGCATCAGAACATAGATCTATGTCTGATTAGTTTGCTACCATAAGTTACAAGGAAAGCTGACATACTTTCTTCACATCAAAACTGTAACTCACAAAAAAAAAAGCAAGAAACAGAGCAAGCACATTTCAGGTTTCAGATGTGGCAAAGCAGATTAGCTGGATAATAAATTAGAGCTGTATCGTTGGCAGGGGCATACTTTTTTAAAGAGAGATTCTTTTGACAGGAACCTCACGAGGTGGTATGAGCATAATGAAAAGACACAAAGATGATAAATTAGAGTAAATGTGATAGAAACTCAATGTGCTATTTAGATTTGCATTTAGGGGAGAACTGAATTGGAGATTTAATCCATACCAGTCACATTGGAGTATACCAATCAAAAGAACAGACTACATGCAACCAGACTCCAATACACCACAGGCCAATATTTTTCTGTGGATACTTGTAAAATTAAGATGAAGACATGGGTAATATGGAGAGATTGTCTATAAATGTCACATCAAGCCCGCTTCTACATCATTGATCAATGTATATCTGGCAGTGTTAAACGCAAGAAAATATTCAGTGAAGTTGATTTGCTAAAGGGATCCAAAAAGTGCACCCACAGTTTCTAGCCCAAAGATAATCATTGACTCTGAACATGCATCGGCTTAGCTGGTGCATACGCAAAGTGAAGTCTGAAAGGCAACACAGTCAGATTTAAGCATAAGCAACCTTGCCAACCTGACAGTCTAGCAAACAAAAAACGTGGACAAGCAACACAAATTTGATGAGAGGTCCTTGGTGCTGTCTGAGCTTGGTTGTTTTCTTGCAGATGTTTCATTACTCAAATTAGGTAATTTCATCAGTGCTAGTGCTAACATTACTAGCACTGATGATGTTACCTAGTTAGAGTAAGGAAACATCTGCAAGAAAACAACCAAGCTCAGAGAGCATCAAGGACCCCTCATTTCAATCCTGACCTACAAATATTCTCCTTTATTGGAAACACAAATGTTATATTTGAGAGGGTTATTTTTGATATGTATCTGTACCTAGAAATAAATTGGTACTGAGATTGGATATTCAAGGATTTAATTCACATGCTATTTCACCAACAGTCTGGGACAGATAAAGAGATCCATATATACAGAGACTAAGATTCCTTGATCCTAAACTCCTATGATTGAAACTTAGTTACTTTATACATGGTTTTGTCATTGTGCAGCATGTATGTACTTGTATGCATGCGTGTTGCTATGCAGCATCTATGTACAAATTGGGAACCATCTACCATGTTTCCCTGAAAATAAGACAGGGTCTTATTTTCTTTTGACCCCCCCCCCCAAATTGATTGGGCCTTATTATCGGGGGGGTATTGTTTTGGGGCTGCCAAGTGGCTGCTCTCTTGCGAGCCAGGCACAGCCTCAGGGGCAAACGGCTGTGTTGCGCTGTCACAGAAGTGCAACATACCAGCCATGAAGTGACCACGCTCATGAGCAGCCACCCGGCAACCCCCCTTTCCAGCCGGGTAGAGCGCCACTCACTGACCCGGTGATATCCCAAAGGGGCTAAGCCATGTGGTACTATACCCTCCCCCCAGCTCCCGCGACTTGGCACATTTGGGATACCCTTAGGTCAGTGCATGGCACTCTGCCTGGCTGGAAAGGGAAATTGCGCAAGTGCCTGTTCCATCCTGACCTTGTGTGCCTCCCAGCCTCACTATACCCTGGCCCAGCTCTCCCTGCAGGGCGAGGGCGCTGTGGTGGCGGTGCTCCAAGCATAACCTATTCTCCGGTTTCCAAACTCCGGAGATCCGCAGCTGAATCTTCTGGCAGCAGCTGCTCTGGGAATACACTCTATGGTTGTGGGCTGGCTGCCGGCAGAGCGTATTCCCAGAGCGTACAACCATAGAGCGTATTCCCAGAGTGGCAACTTCCAGAAGACTCGCCATTCTACCTCTGTGCTTTGGAAGCCACAGAAAAAGCCATGTGGTGGCGGTGGCGGCAGCAGAGATGCCCTGGCTCTGCAGGGAGAGTTAGGCAAGGGCATCATGAGGCTGGGAGTTGCACAAGCGGGGGGCGGAAAAGCCACTTGCGCAACCCCCCTCTCCAGCCATGCAGAGCCCCATTCACTGACCTAGGGGCATTCTAAAGGTGCCAAGCCACGGGAGCCGGAGGGCAATGAACAGCCACTCATGCGGCTTGGCAATACCCCTAGGTCAGTGAATGGCACTGTGCCCAGATGGAAAGGGGGTTTGCCAGGTGGCTGCTTGGCTGCTGCAACAGCGCAACACAGCCGTTCAACCCTGAGGTTGTGCCCTGCTCTTCAGGAGCCCGCTCACAAGAGAGCAACCGCCCAGCAACCCCCCTCTCCAGCTGGGCACAGCACCCCTCACCGACTTAACGGTATCCTGAAGGCGCCAAGCAACACAAGCCTTTGCCACCCCCGTTCCTGCGGCTTGGCACCTTCGGCATACCACTAGGTCAGTGAGTGGCTCTCTGCCTGGCCGGAGGGGGGGTTGTCCAGGGGGCTTATTTTCGAGGGGGGGCTTACATTTTTGCCCACCTGAAAAATGGCATGGCCCTATTATCAGAACATGTCATATTTTCGGGGAAACACGGTATTTGCAGAATACTCAGGTACAACAATGTCAGGTAGACTCTTATGGTAGTTCTTCCTCTAAATAACATCCGACACAGACCATGACAGAGATTGTCTCCCTGGGTTATGTGGTGATTAAATTGATTCAGTGTAACTCTACTCATAAATTCTATCCTAACTAAGCCAAAGAAAATCTCATTTTTTTATTTAAAAATAATCATAAAGGTGAAAATACCACTTTAAATTAAATTAAATTAATTCAATAAATATTCAAAGTGCTTCTAGGATTCTTCACTTTCTGAAATTAGATTGCTGATAACTAAAGAAGAGGGTATCTCTATTCTGAAACTTTCTAGAGAAATATACTTAACACCACACCAGAGAAAAATCAATCTTGTCTCATTCCTCCAAAAAGTACCCTGAATTAAAAGATTGTTTTTTCTTCTGCTTTTAGATTTTTATTATCTTTGTGTAATGCAATGCTTATTGTATCGTTGTAAGTTGTCTTGAGATCAGCCAAGAAGAAAGTTCGGATCTATAGTTTTTAAAAAATAAAGACAGTTTGTGCACTAAAGAATTTTTTTAAAATGTGGTTTGAAATCTTCTAAAGATTGAATATATTAATACATTTGTGATGATGCTTGTCTAATATTGAAAAAACAAGAACCATTTAAAATATAACTGGCTGAGAGAAAACCTGTTAACTCTGGAACCTAAATAGGCTACACCAAATATTCCATTTACTTTTATTAGAATCAAGAATAGCATCATCTGTAAAGAATGATTGTTAGATACATAACCTGCAATCCTGGCCAGAACATTACTGCAGGAAGGGCAAAGAGTTAAATAAATTCTGCTATCTTAGACAACAGTTGTGGCAAATAGCAAAAGAAGCCGCAGAACAGACGGCCAAAAAGACTGCTGAGCTTTTAATAACAGTGTGAGTTCAGTATCCATGGAATAAGTGTATTAGTGGAGAAAGCATAGCATATGGATATCTCTCCATGGATTGCCTATGGTGTTTGTACATCTGTCTCTCACCCTCTGTAGGGAGAACTTCACAGGCACTATTGTTTTCACAGAAGGAAAAAATATGTCATTACAAGGTACACAGATTCCGTTCCTGCATGGCCCAAAGAAGAAAAACAGAAAATATCCTCCTATGATTTGAAATGAATATCAAGTTAGTGATGGTTTTTATACCATGTGTCAAATCTTCACTGAAATTCAGACTTCCAAGACAGGTATGGCAAATTGAGGATGGCTCTGAGAAAGTGGAGCAGATGATCATAGCAAAAAACAAGGAATTGGTGAGCGGACCAGTTCCTTGGAACCTCTCTGGATAAAGAGGAGAGAAGATCACCCACAATGTCCTTTAGACAGCTGCTCCTCACAAGGAGATTGCAGGACAGTGGTTTTCCACTGGGTTTGAACCAGAGGTGAGTTGCTCCCAGTTCGGCACAGTTCGACTGAACCGGTAGTGGCGGCGGCAGAAGGCTCTGCTGAACCACCTGGATGCTTCTGCGCATGCGCGAGCACAAGCAAACCAGTAATAAACTGGTTAGCAACCCACTACTGGTGTGAACACCGGAAATAAAGGGATTAGCTATCTTGCTCAGCAAAAACTTTTAACACTAAGTTTGCAAACCTCACTTTCTAATCACTTTCAGAAATTGCTCATTAACTATTTCTAAGCTAATTAGAAGGACAAATTTGAAAACGCCAGCCGTTAATCGTGAATGAAATTTTTTGAATGATAAGCTTAAAAATTTAAAGAATCTGAAATAAGCAGAAAAAAGATAAATAAGAGTTTGATCCTAGCACGTTACAACAGACTAAGGGTCCAGGTAAAATGGGCACATTGGTACTTTTATAATAAGATTTTAGCATGAATTATAAAATGCAAAAAACTTTACATGGGAAACAGATTTCATTTTAGTTTTTA